>NC_000070.6:146049975-146293475 GCF_000001635.26 Mus musculus | reverse complement strand
GAATTCACAATGAAGCAACTGTGGAAGGTTGAGAAACTTCAAAAGAAATGTTCAAAGTCTTTAGTGATCAGAAACATATACATCAAAGCAACACTGAGATTCCACCTTCCACCAATCAGAATGGCTAATATAAAAAGCTCAGGTGACAGCACATGCTGGCCAGGATGTGGAGAAAGAGGACCACTCCTCCATTGCTTGCGGAATTGAAAACTGGTCAACTATTCTGGAAATCAATCTGGAGATTCCTCAGAATATTGGAAATAGATATACCTTAAAACCCAGCTATACCACTCTTGGGCATATACACAAAAGATGACCAACCATGACACAGGGGCTTGTGTTGCATTATGTTCAGAGTGGCCTTACTTGTGATAGCCAGGATCTGGAAACAACCCAGATGCCCCACAATGGAAGAATCGATACTGAAATATGGTTCATTTACACAACGGAGTATTATTCATCTATTAAGAACAACGACATCAGGAGCTTTGGAGGAAAATAGATTGAACTAGAAAATTCCATCCTGAGTGAGGCAACTCAGACCCAAAAAAGGACATGCATAGTATGTACACACTAACAAATGGATATCAGCCAAAAAAAGTATATAATAAAACATAAATGACTACAGAGGGTTAAAAAGCTCAAGTTTCCAAGTGAGGATGTCTCAATCCCACTTGGGAGACAGAGGAAAGCATTTTTGGGGGAAGAAGTGGGGAGAGAACTGAGTGGAAGCAGGGACAGAGAGGGGAAGGGGAAACATGATCAGTCATTGTGAGGGATGGGGGAGGACTGAAGCCCTGAGAACCAGTAGAAAAAATGGAAATAGACAGCCTCAGGAGGTAGGCTATGGAGGTCCATCTCCCATGTTCCAAAGACCTAGGAGGTGAGAGACTCCCAGGACTCAAAGGGAGAGACCTTGGATAAAGTGCTGTCCAGTGGAGGGACAGGTATCAAGTGGAGTAATGGAGTTGAAATCCTATACACAAAACCTCTGATCCAGAAATGTTCCTGTTTGAAGGATCTCCAGGGACAAAACTGGAGAAGAACATGAGAGAAAGGAAGCCCATGGACAGGCCCAAATTAGGATCCATATCAAGGGAAGGCAAAGGGCAGTGACACTGTTACTCATACTGTGGTGTGCTTATAGACAGGAGCCTGGCATGGCTGCCCTCTAAGAGGTCCAACAAGCACCTGAGTCCGATGCAGATTCTAGCACCCAACCAATGGATGGAAGCCAATGACCCCTGTGGTTGAATTTAGGAAAAGTCAGAAGGAGCTGAGGAGGAAGGTGGCCCCATCCATATGCCAGCAGTCTCAACTGAACTGGACCCCCCAAGATCTCTCAGAAAATGGGCCAACAACCAGGCAGCAAACAACAGCTGACATGATGACCATGACAAATAAACAGTGGATGACTGCCTGGTCTGACCTCAGTGAAAGAAGATGCACCTAACCCTCCAGAGACTAGAAGTGCCAGGAATTGGGGAGGCCTGGTGGAATGGTGAGGTGTAGGGATATCCTCTTGGAGGGGTGGAGAGGAGGGATGGGATGGGGTGCAGAGAAAATTTTAGAAATTTTATTTAAAAACTCAAGGTAAGTGTCTTTAGTGTAAAGTGACACTTGAGTTGTATACAACTTCTATATGCAATTTTATGAATAGTATTACTATGAATATATTTTATGCTGAGAGCATATTGCATAAAATATATTGACATACAAAATCAAGAAGGAGAAATGGTAGAACCTCACTGTTGGCTGCAAGGGACAATATATATATATATATATATATATATATATATATATATATATACACACATGCACAAAATGAGTCATTTGAGGGTAATGCCCTTGGAATAATTCCCTCATTATATCAAATCTGTTAAAATACTATCAAAGTTGGAACATCTGTCTGAACAACCGTGTATCTGCATTGAGGCATTGTTGCAGGAAGTTCTCATGTTCCCAATCAGTAATAAATATGACTGCAATGACACTCTTTGGAGTCTAGCTGTTAAAGATTTCATCTCTGGCCACCACTCTTATAGGTTCACATGAAAGAAAGAAAGAAAGAAAGTGTGATAATGGTCTCCTAGCATACATTCCAATACACATACAAACACATATATGCACACATACATACATATGTGTATGCATAAATGAAAACATAAGAATTCATTCTGAACATGTAGATACTATTACTGAAGAAAGTTGTCATGACCATGATATCAGCAAATATTCAGTGCTTTTTATGTATTTCATTGACCTTATATTAATCTCATGTCAAATATTTCTCTTGGCATTTGACAGGTATATGAATGATATCTTCCAATGCCCCAGCCTGAGAAGTATAGATTGACAATGGGAAAAAAAGCAAATGATCGAGTACCATAGAAAGTGATAGAAAATGAAACAGAATTGACAAGGGAAATATTGATTTCCTAGGAACAATAAACACTAGGCCAGGGAATAATCAAGAGCAGAAACCCAGGCTCTCAGTGTTCCTTCTAGCACTTTCTCAGGAATAATCAAATGCTGCACCAAATTCACAAATTTCTTCTGAAAAATCCCACAAAAAATTTACAGATAAAACAGTGCAGAACACAGAAAGAAGGGGAATATGGTACAGTTATCACACAAAGCTGACCTTACCTGGGTCCAAAAGCAAATAACCACGAAAACATGCACACAAAAAATAATAATAGTATGGGTGCACCAGTGCAACATTTAAAAAGTTTCTCTCTAATGATGCAGAAAGTAAACTCAACTTGATTTCATGCCAGAGACTCAAAACTGTTTCAAAAAGCACAAACCAAACAACTCAAGGCATAAACTATAATCAGTGGGAGAAAGCTCACAACCATGTCAATATATCTATGAAAGGCCTACAGCAAAATACCACAGTGCATCACTATGAAAGCTGTGAAGAATGTGGAACAGAAAGAACATTACTGAGTCTAATGTTAGCCAACATCCTAAGCCTATCACTGCACAAACTGAAGACAGCTGTCATCATTCTACTCTACTCAGAAGACAAACAAGCTTCCAAACTAAGTTATCACAGTACAGCAGTGCTTACAAGGAGCAAGTAAGACTTAGAATATTTTCAATGTTCAAATAAGGATATGAGGAAGGTAAGTTTTCTCGAATTACAAAAAAGATAATTCTTTAAGTCAAGACTTGCAAGTATCCCAAGAAATAATCCAATCTGATAAAATACTTAACACGCTATAGAATACAAGAAAAAATATAAAAAATGTATCATTTGGTTTTATACATTCCTAAAGAACAATCTGATAAGTGAGAAGAGCACTCAGTGTCTAAAAGGATCTTGGATATGCTGGTTTAGCATACATACTGCTAAAAGGATCTCTGCAGGCTGATGGGTGTAAGGTGTCATTAATGGTTCTCCCTAGATACTGACTGACCCTTGTGCTGTAATACCAACCTGTCTAACAAGGTATGTTGACAGGTGTAGTAGTGACAAGTAGGTAACAGAAACTTTACTGGTTTGAACTGAGGTCAGCCTACAAAGGAAATAGACATTCACTAGAAGCTGGTCAAAAGTCACTCTAAAGATCACAGGCCCAAGCCGGGTATGGTGGTGCACGCCTTTAATCCCAGTACTTGGGAGGCAGAGGCAGGCAGATTTCTGAGTTCGAGGCCAGCCTGGTCTACAAAGTGAGTTCCAGGGCAGCCAGGGCTATACAGACAAACCCTGTCTCAAAAAACAAACCAAACAAATAAACAAACAACAAAACAAAACAAAACAAAACAAAAAAAAAAAAAAAAACAAAATGACCACAGGCCCAAAAATGAATTTATAACTGACATACTGCTATATGTAGAAATACTGGAAATACATTTAAATTGTTGGTGCTTTCTGGATAACTCAGCCAAACATGGTTTGTAAAGGGAAACTGCCAATTCAGAGAGTGCTGAATAAAAAGCCAGCAGTGGGAAAAAGGCAAAGACTGTAAAAGAAGGAGAAAGTGGAGTTATGGAAACCCCTGCTGTCATTTACCATGGAACATGGAATTATGAATATATGACAGCATGGATACCCATCCAAAACCTTCCTTAAAACATATATGAAACACAAGGATTGGATGAAAACATGAATAACAAGGGACGGTACAGGGAAAGAAGAGATGCTAACTGTGCAAGCACTCTGGGACACTTCATGTGCAAAGGCCATTCACCTGAAAATGCAAGCACTAGGAGATTTAGATAGCAGAGATTAGATTAAACTCTAGGAGCTCTGTAATATCTGCAATACCAAAGAAACCAGATAATACCAGAATGTTTCTCTGTGAATATTCTAACAATTGTAGTATGTATGAACTGAGTATAATCCCTAATTCATGTGATGGAAAATTTACTGACAACAGGATTTTCTGTAAAACAGAAATTGGAGATGCAGGGAAAAATACAATACTGCCATAAATTTACAACATGTAAAACTTGATGCCCTGGGCATTTGCAGACAGCATCAAGTGTGTAATAAAAAATGGGCATAGGAACACATACATTTTCAGGTGAACCCACACCCCACTCCTTGTTCAAAGCCTCTAACACACCTGGATCCTTCAATAGAGTCTCCTTGGCCTTTACCATCTTAGGGCTCTTAGATTTGATTTATAGTTATGCAGATTTGGCTGAGTAATGGAGACCTGAAAATGGGAAAATATCGTTCAAAAAGAACCTGGACCTTTTCATGTGACAAAAATGAAAGATGCCAACACCAGGTGGAAGGATAAACATGAAGGAAAGAGAAGATATCATGAGAATGTCTCTTTTTCCCTGAGGATTTCAGTTTACCCTAGAGATGTGAGAGTCAGTCACACAGTTAGCACACATACAGATTCCATTTCCCAGAAACACTGCAGAACAAGGAAGAATGTAAGAAAAACATTGTGAAATGCAGGATCCAAACTTTTGACCTTCTCCAACAAGAGATCTCTGAAAAAACTCCTGAGTGCAGCGTCTAAGCATTACCACACCCGTAAGAAGTCCACAGCGCAGAACTCAACAAACCATGAATGTGCATGGGCAGACTGCTTTTCATGAAGCAAGGAGTCATTTTTCTTAGGAAAGTGAGCATTCATAATTATTCCAAAGGTACTGTCCAATTTTGTCTTAATCCATAGTAAGCTTCCCACTTATTAAAGTATCTTGGCTTGAAATTATCCTCTCACACATGCTGGGCTGAACCTTGGAAGGATTCAAAGAAATTCAGGAGGAATGGCTAACTGGGGTGTCTGTTAATATATCAATAAAGTCATAGTTGGGTAGGTACTTTCTTGGCTGCTGGTTATCTCTTGACCTGCCCCTCTATCCTCCAACACATCCTCAATTCCCCTCCCCCCACCTGATGGCCTGGTTCAGTCTGGACCCAATCAGATATCTCTGAATGCTTTCTCCCTCAGACTGAAAAGCCAAAAATTAACTGCACCGCCAGCATAAGAACCAGGTATCTTCGTGCATTGCTGCAGGTTTATGTCTTGGGAAAATGATAAAGCCTCACAGGAAACTACAATGGCCTATTAAACTGCCTGTAGCATGTGACCAAATCCATCTCTTGGTCACGATGTATTATTTTATAAAACTTGCCCACATGGTACAATTAGTTTTTCTCTGGAAACACTCAGGGTTGACAGAACCTACTATATATCTTCTCCTCAGCTGTACCTTGCTGCAATCCTGTCTTCATGTTTTATTCAAACCTAAGGTGTGACATTAATAACTAAGCCTATGAAGACACATTTCTCAATGCTGTATTTACATCAAAGACTGCATATACCTCAGTGTTAAACTAACGGAGACTATAACTTTGCTAGGTTAATATTAATATGTACAGCAACATGACGGTACTTTAAAAAGAATATTTTCTAATTCAATCAAATCTGCACTGGTCCCCCATATGACAAATATCTACAAAGCTCTCTCTGGGTGCCTATTCAGTTCCCTGGAGAAAGGGAAATGAAATGGCAAATGGAGGAACAGGCGAGTTAAGAAAGCATGAATGAATTTGAATTCGAGGAGCTCTATTAAGGCTTTTGAAAAGACAACCATCCCGGTACACAAACTCCAGAGAAGGCCAAGGATCTACGGGGTTATTTAAATGAATAATAATAATATATTATGTATATATATTCTGGCAACCATAAAATTAATTAAAACATCACCATGAACCCAATTCACAGGATCTCAAACTTCCTGATAATGGTAAGATATCCACAACAGAATTGAGATAGTGGAGGCAGAAAATGCAACCATGCTCCACACACCTGCCCTGCTCCTGCCCATTAACCAGTACAACAGCTCCTCTGACCTGGAAGGTGACAGGACCAGCTGCTCAATGTCCTAGGAGGCCAGCACAGCAACTGTTGCTTAAGGAAGTTTTCATGTTCCACTAATACTAGGCACAAGTTTCCCTCCAGGACTTCCTGACCACCAGGCAACCAAGATACAAAGAGAATGATGAAACCTAGGAACTTCCCTTCACTTCTGCCTAGCCCCGCCTTCTGGACCCGCCCAATATTCAACAGGTTCCTGGAATTCTTCTAAGACCACCTACTTCAGGAACTTTTAAGTCATTAGCTACCCACTTCTTCACACTAATTTTTGTTGTTTTGGATTTTTTGTTTGTTTGTTTGCTTGCTTGCTTGCTTGCATTTTCCTTGGCTTTTAAGGTGTCTTTTCCTTAAACTCATCAATTTATGCAGGAATCTCACACTCTCCATCAGGAACCCCTCCCCCAAATCTGTTGCAGGCTGCCTCTCACAAAACTTCCCATGACCTACTCTGCACAGCTTCCCCACAAGGTTGCTGCCAGACTAGACCAGAGCTGGATGTAGTAGGACACTGAACCTGGGTTCTGAACCCTTCAGATACAACTAATCCTGTCTAACTTCTCATATTGTGAGTCTAGCAATGTAGGCTAAAAATGCACACAATTAAGCAATCCCTCTGAATTCTGATGCTAAGAACAAATACCCAAAACAAACAGAAACTATGATAAAATGTCCTTGGCTCAAACTGCAAACCATAGAGGTATCCTATAAGGAGCACAATTTATGTGATATCCAAGATAAAGAATAGAAAACACACATCAGGGACATTAAAGTTTGTAAACCATGTGAATCCACTCAGACAGGAACAAAATGAACCATGAACAAGAAAATAATACCAGATGCCTGAGGACACTATAAAATATTAAAATTGAGTTCAATAGGTGCTCAGGAATGCCAAAAAACAAAACAAAACCAAAAAACAAAAAAACAAAAAAAAAACCACCTGAAAAGAAAATGTAGTGAGGTTAAAAAAAACAAAAACAAAAACATAGAGAAACTGTGGGAGACAGATTATCAGACTTAAAGAAAAGGTAGAGGAGGTGGGTACCTCAGTCAAAGAAAATGGTGAATTAAAATGATATTAAGTCAAGGCACAATATTATTTACTGCTTGAAGGGTGAGGCAATTAAGAGAAACTCCTTTGGAAAACTGTCTAGATTTTTGTCAAAAAAGTGAAAAAAAAAAAAAAGAAGAAGAAGAAAAAAAAGTAAGAAGGAAAGAAAGAAAAACTAGAACAAAATTACAATACACACTGCACTGTTTGTTGATAAATAGTTTCCTGATTGTTCACTGAAACACTCTATGACACCCATGCATATCAGTATAAGCTGGGGAAAGAAGACTCGAGATTTACCCAAGTCTCATTAGACTATTGCTAGGAAGTCAACTCTTTTCATGATTGTAATGAGTTCCAGGATTCTCATGTGACCTCTTAGGTTCAAAACCTGTTGTGATGATTATGAGAGGTTAAAATGGATTCTAGCTCAGCATGGAGGCGAGAGCTCAGAAGCACAAGCCCAAACCTGGGGGTCTGACTTTAAAGAACAGGGTTCAAAGCCCATGAACACCTTTCAGATGGCAGGGCTACTAGTTTCCCATTGTGGTGACTTTTAGTTTTTCCCATATTGTACTTATGCAAAAAAAAAAAAAAAAAAAGGTCACAAGTTAATTGATTCTTCATATGTGAGTAGATTAAACATACTGGTGGTTAATAATGCATCTGAGTTGAGTTAAGGAAAGAAATAAAAGCCTTTTCCTCAGAGCATTTAATTAAGTGTGAGTCCAAAGTTGAATTCTCTACTTCATGTTCCCTGTGCCTTCCATCCTCTGTGTGTCTGTTCAGTTAGTTTAAATCTGTAACTTCCTGAAGGCTACCTTGTGTATATCTCCCTTTCTGTCTGCCTTTTGTCTCCATGTTTGTGTCTATCTGAGTAATCTGTTGTTTGTTTGTATCTCTCTGGCTGGGCATAAGAGAGAGCTTTGGAGTGTTTCTAGAACATTAAGGGAACCATCACGTGGGGAAAGAATGGGACAGTGAACAGTAATCTTTAACAGAGTTTTATAAAGGATTAGGTAACTGGCTGTGAGGTCCAGGAAAATTCTCCATCTATTAGAAGGTAAGATCTTTTATATAATATATTGTCACACTCATGGTTCTGCCAATGCATAGGAAAGGACCACGGAGCAAGACTCCATGGAGTTCTGTTGGATACATTCTTAGTAAGATATCTGCAAAAAAAAATTTTTTTTGAAAAGTACCACTTTATAAGTGTATGAAGATGGTTTAAATGAAGTCTTTGAATACTGAAAGAGATGGAGTTCCAGTTGATCTTGTCTTTTCAACTGTGTTACATCAAGAAAGTTGCTAGCCAAAGTGATCTCATAAAAATACCCAGAGAATGCAGGCCACTGACAACAAAAGGGGTTGCTTTTCACAAACTGACAATAAGTCTTCATTGCTAAAGACAGGGCTGACACAAAACACTGTATATGAAAAGGGCAAACTGGTGCCAGTAAGAACATTGACTCTTATATTCCAGTGTCCTCATTAGGGAAGATGCTTTGAAAGGTACACAAAGTAAAATATATACACAGAACCAACCAAAAAGACGTTGATCTATAATTTTTCCTTTTCAGAAAATATGCTTAGGGCAATGATGTCATGAATTTACTGGGAATAACCAATCAATGTCTAATTTGACTTGAATACCAAAAGCACTTTGGTTAAATGTTATATATCTATATACACAAGTGTGTGTGGACATGAGTTAGGGTTACACCTGCCACAGTGTTTGATTGCTGGAATTATGCCAGCAGCACTTCCATGTTTTATGTCTATAAAGTCAAGCAATGTAATCACACTTTGTATATCTCAACAACATAATTTATATTCTAGAAAACATCTTTTGATTGTCTTTCCATTTACACTAACACAACATTAACATCCTAAGAACTAGATACATCCATAATTTTTTTTTCTGTAGAGAACAAAAGGATATTATGATCAAAAATAAGCTCTAGGCCAGGCGTGGTGGCATACACCTTTAATCCCAGCACTTGGGAGGCAGAGGCAGGCGGATTTCTGATTTAGAGGCCAGCCTGGTCTACAAAGTGAGTTCCAGGACAGCCAGGGAGGAACAGGATACAGAGGAACCCTATCTTGAAAAACTAAAATAAATGAATGAATAAATAAATAAATAAATAAATAAATAAAAATAAGCTCTAGGGTATAAAACCAGAGTTTGTTCTTCAGTGCAAGAGAAGTACAGTTGTTTATTTGTTTGTTTGTTTGTTTGTTTTTTACCAGAAGTGAAGGAATGGATGTAGTAAGCAGCTTGGTGACCTGTGGTAGTTGTTGTGCCACACCACACCTGAAAGTCCCAGACTATTAAATTGTCCCAGACAACAATCCTAGGTTATTGTTTCTCCATGAGAACAAACCATCCTTGGGGGACATAGGACATGTACCTTACAGCTTGGTGTCCTCTACACTGTATGCTTGATCCTCCTCTAGGCCCTTATTTTTAGAATCCAACTTTAAAAAAGAAACACATGTACTTTGCAAAAGACTTTTGAGGTAGTCACACCTTCACCTTCATTGTGCACAGAGGACTAAGACAATTATTACCAAGAAATTTCTTTCCAAAATTATACTTAATAAAGAACCCTGGGATCAGAATCTTGAAGTTTCACTCAGCCTCAACCACTGAGTCTACAGGGAAAATTTAGAGTTTACTTGCCAGTTTTAATAACTCAGAAATTCCTTAGTTTACTCAAACTCAGAACAGCTGATTCTTTGAAAAAATCAACAAGATAGATAAACCCTTAGTGAGACTAACAAGACACCACAGAGACAGTAACCAAATTAACAAAATCAGAAACGAAAAGGGAGACATAACAACAGAAACCAAAGAAATCCAAAAAAATCATTCTACTATAAAATCCTATAGTCAACAAAACTGGAAAACCTGGATGAAATGGACAATTTTCTTGACACTTACCAGGTACCAAAGTTAAATCGGATCACATAAGCAATCCCATAACCCCTAAAGAAATAAAAGCAGTCATTAAAAGTCTCTCAACCAAAAAAAGCCCAGGTCCAGATGTACTTAGTGCAGAATTTCTAACAGACCTTCAAAGAAGACCTAATTCCAGTTCTCCTCAAACTATTCAACTAAAGAGAAACAGAAGGTACTTTACCCAATTCATTCTATGAGGCCACAATTACTCTGATACCTAAACCACATAAAGACCCAACAAAGATAGAGAACTTCAAACCAATTTCCCTTAAGAATATCAACTCAAAAATACTCAATAAAATTCTCACTAAAAGAATCCAAGAACTCATCAAAACAATCATCCATCATGATCAAGTAGGCTTGATTCCAGGGATGCAGGGATGGTTTAATATACAGAAATTTATCAATATAATCCACTTCATAAACAAACACAAAGACAAAAAAACACATGATCATCTTGTTAGATGCTGAGAAAGCATTTGACAAAATCCAACACCCATTCATGGTAAAAGGCTTGGGAAGATCAGGAATTCAAGGCCCATACCTAAACATAATAAAAGCAATATACAGCAAACCAGTAGCCAACATCAAAGTAAATGGAGAGAAGCTGGAACCAATCCCACTAAAATTAGAGACTATAGACAAGGCACTTTCTCCCTACCCATTCAATGTATTACCCGAAGTTCTAGCCAGAGCAATTAGACAACAAAAGGAGGTCAAGGGGATACAAATTGGAAAGGAAGTAGTCAAAATATCACTTTTTGCAGATGATATGATGGTGTATATATAAGTGATCCTAAAAATTCCACCAGAGAACTCCTAAACCTGATAAACAGCTTCAGTGCAGTAGCTGAATATAAAATTAACTCAAACAAGTCAATGGCCTTTCTCTACACAAAGGCTAAACAGGCTGAGAAAGAAATTAGGAAAACAACACGCTTCACAATAGTCACAAATAATATAAAATACCTTGGTGTGACTCTAACTAAGGAAGCGAAAGATCTGTATAAGAACTTCAAATCTCTGAGGAAAGAAATCAAAGAAGATCTCAGAAGATGGAAAGATCTCCCATGTTCATGGATTGGCAGGATCAATATAGTAAAAATGGCTATCTTACCAAAAGCAATCTACAGATTCAATGCAATCCCCATCAAAATTCCAACTCAGTTCTTCAACGAATTAGAAAGGGCAATTTGCAAATTCATCTGGAATAACAAAAAAACAAGGATAGCAGAAATTCTTCTCAATGGTAAAAGAACCTCTAGTGGAATCACAATGCCTGACCTAAAGCGTTACTACAGAGCAATTGTGATAAACACTGGATGGTCCAGGTACAGCGACAGACAGGGAAATCAATGAAATAGAATTGAAGACCCAGAAATGAACCCACACACCAACGGTCACTTGATCTTTGACAAGGGAGCTAAAACCATCCAGTGGAAAAAAGACAGCATTTTGAACAAATGGTGCCGGCACAACTGGTGGTTATCATGTAGAAGAATACAAATTAATCCATTCTTATCTCCTTGTACAAAGCTCAAGTCTAAGTGGATCAAAGACCTCCACAAAAGACCAGAGACACTGAAATTAAGAGGAGAAAGTAGGGAAAAGCCTCGAAGATATGGGCACAGGGGGAAAATTCCTACACAGATCAGCAATGGCTTGTGCTGTAAGATCAAGAATTAACAAATGGGACCTCATAAAATTGCAAAGCTGGGCTGGTGAGATGGCTCAGTGGTTAAGAGCACTGACTGCTCTTCTGAAGGTCCTGAGTTCAAATCCCAGCAACCACATGGTGGCTCACAACCATCCGTAACAAGATCTGACGCCCTCTTCCAGAGTGTCTGAAGACAGCTACAGTGTACTCACATGTAATAAGATAAAATAAAATAAAATAAATATTTTTAAAAAAATTGCAAAGCTTCTGTAAGGCAAAAGACACTGTCCATAAGTCAAAAAGACCAGCAACAGATTGGGAAAAGATCTTTACCAATCCTAAATCAGATGGACTACTCAGCAATTAAAAAGAATGAATTTCCTGGCATGGTGGCATATGCCTTTAATCCCAGCACTTGGGAGGCAGAGGCAGGTGGATTTCTGAGTTTGAGGCCAGCCTGACCTTCTGAGTGAGTTCCAGGACAAGCCAGGACTACACAGAGAAACCCTGTCTCGAAACAACAAACAAACAAAACCACCAAAAACAAAACAAAAAAAAGAATGAATTCATGGAATTCTTAGGTACATGGATGCATCTGGAGGATATCATCCTGAGTGAGATAATCCAATCACAAAAAACCATACATGATATGCACTCACTGAAAAGCAGATATTAGCCCAGAAACTTAGAATATCCAAGATATAATTTGCAAAGCATGCAAAACACAAAAAGAAGGAAGACCCAAGTGTGGATACTTAGATCGTTCTTAGAAGGAGGTACAAAATATCCATGGAAGGAGTTACAGAGACAAAGTTTGGAGCTGAGACTGAAGGAAGGACCATCCAGAGACTGCCCCACCCGGGGATCCATCCCCAAAACAACCACCACACCCAGAGACTATTGCAGATGTCAACAAGAGTTTGCTGGCAGGACCCTAATACAGCTGTCCTCTGTGAGGATATGCCAGTGCCTAGCAAATACAGAAGTGGATGTTCACAGTCATCAATTGGATGGAGCACAGAGTCCCCAATGAAGGAGCTAGAGAAAGCACCCAAGGAGCTGAAGGGGTCTGCAGCCCTATAGGAGGAACAATATGAACTAACCAGTAACCCCAGAGCTCCCTGGGACTAAACCACCAGTCAAAGAAAACAAGGTTGTACTTGTGTCTCTACCTGTATATGTTACAGTGATGGCCTAGTCGGCCATCAATGGGAGGAGAGGCCCTTGGTCTTGCAAAGGGTCTATGTCCCAGGATAGAGGAATGCCAGGTCCAGGAAGAGGGAGTGGGTGGCTTGGGGAGCAGGCGGAGGGGGAAGGGAATACGGGATTTTCGGAGAAGAAACTAGGAAAGGGGATAGCATTTGAAATGTAAGTGAAGAAAATATCTAATAAAAAATATATTTAAAAATGTAAAGAAAGAATAGGGTATATAGATAAACAAAGTTTTCTCAACTGAGGAATCTTGAATGGCTGAGAAGCACCTAAAGAAATGACATTCTTAGTCATAAGGAAATGCAAATAGATCAAACCTCCTGTAACAGCAGATGCTGGTTAGGATGTGGAGAAAGGGGAAGATAACCCATTGCTGGTGGGATTGATTGCAAGCTGGTATGACCACTCTGGAAAACAGTCTAGTAGTTCCTCAGAAAACTGGAAATAGTCTACTTGAGGACCCAGCTATACCATTCATGAGCATATATCCAAAAGATGCTCCAACATATAACAAGTACGCATGCTCTATTATGTTCATTCAAGACTTATTTATAATAGCCAGGAGCTGGAAACAACCCAGATGTCCTTTAACAATGGAATTGATAAAGATAATGTGGTACATTTACACAAAGGGGTAACACACAGCTATTAAAAACAATGACTTCATAAAATTTGCAGGCAAGTGGATGGAACTAAAAAATATCATCCTAAGAAGGATACACATTGTATACAGTCACTGATAAGTGGATATTAGCCCCAAAGCTTGGAATACCCAAGATACAACTCACAGACCACATGAAGCCTAACAAGAAGGACTGTGGAAGCTTCAGTCTTACTTAGGAGAAAAATTATGAAGGGAAGTAAAGGGAGGGAGGGACCTGAGAGGGGGGGGGGGAGATGGGTGGGGAGAGGCGAATTAGGAGTGGGAGGAGACAGGGGAGAAGTATTGAGAGTCAGAAAATTGAATGGAGGTGTGTAGCACTGCGGGGTGTAGCCAGAAACTGGCTGTATCCACTAGAAAGTCCCAGATGCCAAGAAAGCAAGAGTTCCCCAGGACCCAACTGTGATGACATTAGCTGAAATACCCAACAAATTGGGGACTGAACCTGTAGAGACCATATACAGTGCATAGGCAAGGACCACAGTTGAAGAAAGGGGCCACCCACCCATCTCAAGATTTTTAACCCAGAATGGTTCCTTTCTAAAGGAAATGCAGGGACAAAGAATGGATCAGAAACTGAAGAAATGGCCATCCAGAGACTGCCCCACCTAGGGATCCATCCCATCTTCAGACACCAACCCCAGACACTATTGCAGATGCCAAGAAGCACTTGCTGACAGGAGCCTGGTATAGCTATCCCCTGAGGCTATGCCAGAGTCTGACCAATACAAATGCATTTGTGGTGCTTGCAGATAACAATAAGACTGAGCACAGGGACCCCAATGCAAATTAAGTGACACATGAGAACTTCCTTCCATACTAATATAAAAGGACACAACTCCATCCAAAGTAGAAATTAGCAATTGATAAAATTTGAGCATTATTTACAATAGATTATCTTTGAGACTTGCAGGTCTTCAGTCCATGGAAATTGTATGTCCTCACAGTTAAAGATTCAGGGAATATAATGGTATTATATATGTGATAAGACCCAACCGTTAAATTCTCCACATCCCAGAAGAAAATGAATATCATAGAAAATAAATCCTTTACATACCATGACCACATATCAATAACAGAAATATGGAATGATTTGAGTGAAAAAGGAATTTTCAAAGAAATGTGAACAGCACACTGACCTGGAATTTTACCAGAGAAGAACTCATTCTTTTTTTTTTCTTTTTTTTCTTTTTTTTCCCATTTTCAAATATTGGAACTCTTCTTGAAGTTTCACAACAGGGTTTGCAAATAAAAAAATGAAATTACTACAACAATGTAATGGACAATGATAAACCACATGAAATGACATTAAAAGCAACATGATACAAGGAATCTTGCCAACATTTCTACAGACATGAGAGCATGGAGTGACATATTTAGTGTAGTAAGGAATATGAATATAATCCTAGGACTCTTTCTGACTTCAATGGACACCTGACATAAACACAGAGTATATGCATCCAGGCTGTAAAACACTATTATCAGGGTTGTTATTGAGAACTTATCTTCCTGGGTCTAGAGTCAAAGACAAATGGCTAGTGCCCACCATGAATGATGCCCACAGTTGAATAGTATTTCATTAGATATCATACTAGAATACCACACCTAACCCTATGATGAGATTCCATTTCATTCTCACAGGCAGATACAGTGTATCTATGTACTATATGTGCCCTGTTGTCTTGGAATACAGACAAAGATTCTACCTGGTAACGATGTTGTAGTTCCAAATGAAAGTAAGAATGTCTATCTCAAAAAGCCAAGAAAAGGAAAAAAAAAAAAAAAAAAAAAAGAAAGTAAGAATGTATGACAGGGTCTCCTGAAATAAATACTAATGCATATATATATACACATATATACATATATACATACATACATACATACATACACACAAACATATTTATGCATGAATAAAAACATAAGAACTCATTCTAAACATCAAGATACTATTACTACACAAAGTTGGTATAAGCAAATATTCAGCAAATTTTTGTATTACATTGACCTTATAGTTCTCTCATGTCAAATATTTCTCTTAGCTTTTAACGGGTATACAGGTGGTCTCTTTTGATGCCCCTGCCTCATTAGTTTATATTGAAACTGGGAAATAGCAGATGATGGAGTACCATAGAAAGTCATACACAATTAATGAGAACTAACAGGGAAAAAAATGATATCCTAGGAACAAGTGAACAAGAAAGCTTTCTATGTCTTAACACTAGGCCCAGCAATAAGCAAGTATGGAAATCAAGGCCTGCAGGGTATCTTTTAACACTATCTGAGACTAAATAGATGTAGCACCTAATTCACAAATTTCTTTAGAAAATCCCTCAATCATCTTGCACAGAGAACATTGCAGAATACAGAAAGTAGGGAATGTGGTGCAGTCATCACACAAAGCTGTCTGTACCGGGATGCAAAAGCAAATGACCATAAAAATATGCATGAATAAAATAATAAAGAAATTCTCTCTAATGGATATAGAAAATGAACTCAACTTGATTTCATGCCATAGATGCAAGACTGTTTCAAAAAGCACAAACCAAATAACTCAAGGCACAAAGTACATACAATCAGTGAGAGAAGGCTCTCAACCATGTCAGTATATCTATGAAAGGCCTAGGGCAAAATATCACAGTGGATCACTATGAAAGCTCTGAAGAATGTGGAAGAGAAAGAACATCACTCAGGTCCTGAGTTCAATTCCCAGCAAACCATTCTTAATGGGATCTGATGTCCTCTTCTGGTGTGTTTGAAGACAGAGACAGTGTACTTACATAAAAAAAAACAAATCTTTAAAAAAAAAAAAAGAAAGAAAGAAAGAACATGACTGAGTCTAATAAACATAGTAGCCATCATCCTAAACCTATCACTACAAAAACTGAAGACATCTGTCATCCTTCTATTCTACTAAGCAGAGAGAGACAAGGATGTGCAAAGCCTCCACACTAATTTCCTACAAAGGCCATTCACCTGAAAATGCTAGCACCAGGAGATTTAAATAGCACAAATTAAAGAAAACTTTAGGAGCTTTGAAATACCTCCAATAGCAAAGAAAATGGATAGTACAAATACTCTGCCAGAATGTTTCTCTGTAAATATTCTAACAGCTGTAACATGCATGAAAGAAATGAGGATAATCCCTAACTCATGTGATGGGAAATTGAGTGGTAAGAGGACTTTCTGTAGAACGGAAATGTAGATATAGGGAAAAATATAATGCTGTCATAAATTTATAATATGTAAATCTCTATGACCCAGGCATTTCAAGACAACATCAAATGGGCTAGAAAAACTGGGCATAGGAATGCATGAATATTCAGGGAATAATCAGGACATTTTTACAAAGCATGTCACTTTATGAATCTTGCCTGTGACATAAAGGGTGAGTATTGTTGTCAACATTTCAGAAACAGATCCTAAATTCCTGCATGACTGATATATGTTAGGCTTTAGTTTCAATAACAGTAAATACATGGAATGAATGTATATCATGGAATTATTTTTGTCTGTGTGTATAACAGGAAAAGTACATCTTTCATCTTATGGAGACTGAACAAGAGCTCATTCTAACATGGGAAGAATAACCCATGGTATTACATTCACCAAGAAGTCAATAAGAACAGTAGGACTTTGACTTTAAAACTTGACACTGGCATTTCTTCAAGTACATATCTGACTCTAAAGAGACTTAATTCTGTCCTTATCAGCCTTGCGGTCAATTTTTACTATCACTTGTTTCATCCCAATATTTTGAAAGTGGACAAACTATAATAGTAATGGGTAGTGTGTTCAGACACTGGGATTCTTAAGTAGAAGAAGAACATAGCATACTAGCTTAGCATTCCCTAGGGAACGCTATTACAGATTGGCTTGCTCTACTCCTAGATATATCTGGCTTTTGTCACATCTAAGTGCTATAACAATGTAGATCTCTTTTCCTATTGTCTTGTCCTGTCCCTTACCATCAGTGTGGTGACACTACAGTAGCATACATTAGTAATAAATAGTTATAAATAGGTTAAAAGCAGGAGTGAATGGAATAATATTTTTCAAGTCCTCAGAGAAAATAATTGGCAATCCAAAGTAAGTGGCTAACAGTATTGACAGTATATAAAATAAATTTGAATGTAGTAATTCATTAGGACATGTTTTTTAGTCAGAAACCTGCTTAGAGCTGGGCAGTGGTGGAGCATGCCTTTAACCCCAGCACTTGGGAGGCAGAGTCAAGTGGATTTCTGAGTTTGAGGCCAGCCTGGTCTATGAACTGAGTTCCAGGATAGCCAGGACTGCACAAAGAAACCCTGTCTCGTAAAACCAAACAACAACCACAAAAAGAAACCAACTAAACAAACAAAAAAACTACTTTAAAAATGAATTGATGAAAGTATGCACAAAATAACGCATACATTTTTCATGAAATAGGAAATAAGAAATTTCTTGCTAAGAATGAATAAACACAAGAACTAGTAAGTATTTCTCATATACAACACAGTAAAGCTCTATCCCACACAAGGAATTGAGAACAAAGTAAACATACTTTGCCACCTACACTACCAGCAAAATCTTCCAGATTAAAAATCCTAAGGAATATAATCTCACAAGGAACAGAATGTCATCGACCGATCTTCAAAGAACATTATAATAAAGTCCCAAGTAGAAGTCAGAAAAAATGAAACAGATATCAACATACTGAAGAGTAGTATATGTGGATCTTGGTTTTCATTTCAGAAAGAAGAAATTGTACAGAAGTAAACTGACATCACACTGGGTAGGGATACTTGAACCTGTTGTGACTTAGGGTGTGGTTCAGCCCAAGACACACAACATCAATCGCTCTGGTTTTAGTACAGGCAAGGCCTTAGTATTGACTTTAATCCAAAATATCAAAACTACAGTTTATATGTAGAAGAACACATCCATGTTCGAAAGCAATGTCTAATTGAATGACAGAAAATATGGAATATCAGAGAAAGATCTGACAGAATAGGATCTGCCCAACTTTGCTGTAATGAGAGAGGAAAGAGAAGCTACTTGAGACAGAGAAAGACATTACAAAAAGAAGAGAATAATAAAGGAATACAGTAGAGTGCATGGGCTGCAGTACAGTACAGTTGAGAGAGTAGATCCACAGAGAGGGAGAAGGACACAGTTTTACTGGGAGAGTTTTACAGAGTCAGATTGAAGAGAGAACATGCTAGGCCTGGGCAAAGACAGAATGAGCAGGAGAATGAGAAGGAGCCAGAGGATCACAAAAGATTTCTACAGTTAATTTAAGGTCTAGTGGAACAATTCAGTGTCTGAGAGAAGAACTCCGCTGGGAGAGGAGTTAGAGCTGGAAAAACTAAATTGAATCACCCAGGTAAGCATTGAGAAGGAGTAAGAAAGGGTGGGGGCTTATTCAGCAGCAAATTTCAGAGGCTGAAAACACACCAGGCCTAGATAATACTGTATGGAGAGTAGAAGCTTACATGACTAGGCCTAGGTTAATAGATGTAGGCAGAAATCCTCCCAAATTACAGTGACAGTAGGAGAATGAAACTTACTTATAGAGCCCTGGGGTAAAAAGTAGACACTGCCAGGCGTGGTGGCGTACGCCTATAATCCCAGCACTCGGGAGGCAGAGGCGGGCGGATTTCTGAGTTCGAGGCCAGCCTGGTCTACAAAGTGAGCTCCAGGACAGCCAGAACTATAAAGAGAAACCCTGTCTCGAAAAACCAAAAAGAAAAAAAAAAAAGTAGACACTGCTCAGTATAAAAGCTCTCAAGAATATAAGAGAAGAAACATACATCAGAAATAAGGCAAACAGACCCAAAACTAAAGCAAACAGTACAGAGTAGATCAACAATAATTATTCCACTCTAATCAGGACTAATGCAACACAGAGCATCAATAAGAACACAGGTCAAGGACAAAAAAACATTTAGACTGGACAGAATAGGTGATTCAGAAAGCAAGTAGAGCTTCTGGAGAAAAAAACCTCATATCAGACGATTCACTCTCAGCAGACATCTTAGACACCCTGGTGGGAACTTGCATAGTGACAAAAACTGCTAGGAAAATTGGGGCAGGAAGCAGAGTTATCCATATCATACTCAGGTTTGCAACCTGCTTGCTACAATCTGAATCTGCCAGACAAGACATGTAAATTTTTATGACAGTGGCAAGACTATCTGTGGGTAACAGAAGGTTTTCTGGTTCAAGCTCCATACGAAAAAAAATACATAGGTTACAGTGAAAATCAGCCTGAAAATTCTTAAGGAAGGTCACAGGCCCTAGGAGGGAATCTACTGCTGACATTTGCTTTATGTATAAATTGCCCTTGTCACAACCATAGCCTGATGATGCTTTCAATCTGAGTAAAAGAAACTTTGATTACAATGGGCAACAGCAATTTCCCATAATCAAAATTAATTTACTATTAACATCAAGTGACGACTGACAGCACTGCCTACCATGGGAAATCCAAATCATCACATCTAATATTATTCTTTTCCAGAATCATTAAGGAAATAGAATCTGGCAAAATCAAATTCATGTCCTCTTTCTCCTAACAGGTGAGCCCCACTCCACCCCTTGTTCAATACCTCTAACATACCTGGATCCTTTGTGAGAATCTCCTTGACCTTAACCATCCGGTGCTCTTAGTGTTGATTTACAGTTATGTACATTTAGCTGAGCATATGAATACCTGAAAATGGGAAAATATTATTCAGAATGAACCTGGAACTTTTCATGGAACACAAATGAGAGATGTCAATACATGATAAAAGGATAAACATGAGGGAAAAGGAAGAAATTATGAAAATATCTCTTTTTCTCTGAGTATTTCAGTTTACCCTAGAGATGTGCAAGTCAGTCACACAGTTAACACACATACAGAGTCCTTTTCCAAGCAACAAGGAAGAGGAGCAGGGAAGACTGGAAGAAAATTATTCTGATCCACACAATCCAGACAGTTGGACTTCACCAACAAGAGGTCTGTGAAAAAAAGCACTGAGTGCAGGGTCTAAGCATTCCCACACCTGCAAGAAGTCCACAGTGCAGAACTCAACAAACCATGAATGTGCATGGGCTTTTCATGAAGCAAGGAGTCATTTTTCTTATGTAAGTGAGCAACCATAATCATTCCAAAGGTGCTGTCTAATTTTGTCTTAATCCATAGTAAGTTTTCCACTTATTAAAATATCTTTGCCTGAAATCATTCTCTCACAGCATGCTGGGCAGAACCTTGGAAGGATTCATAGAAATTCAGCAGGAATGGCTAACTGGGATGTCTGTTAACATATCAATAGTCATAGTTGGGTAGGTGTTTTCTTGGCTCCTGTTTATCTCTTGGCCTGCCCCTCTGTCCTCCATCTCATCCTCAATTCCCCTCCCCCCATCTGTCTGGTTCCAAACTGCACCCCCATCCAGGTGCAGTTTGGAACCAGACAGATATCTCTGAATGCTTTCTCCCTCAGACTGAAATGCCAAAAATTAACTGCACCACCAGCACAAGAACCAGGTATCTTTGTGCGTTGCTGCAAGTTGCATGTCTTAGGAAAATAATAAAGCCTCATAGGAAACTACAGTGGCCTATTAAACTGCCTGTAGCATGTGACCAAACCCATCTCCTGGTCACGATGTATTATTTTATAAAACTTCCCCACATGGTACAATTAGTTTTTCTCTGGTGACACTCAGGGTTGACAGAACCTACTATATATCTTCTCCTCAGCTGTACCTTGCTGCAATCCTGTCTTCATGTTTTATTCAAACCTAAGGTGTGACATTAATAACTAAGCCTATGAAGACACATTTCTCAATGCTGTATTTTGACTGCATATACCTCAGTGTTAAACTAACAGAGACTATAACTTTGCTAGGTTAATATTAATATGTACAGCGACATGACCATTAAAAAGTGAAACATAAAAACAAAAAGTAGGCCTTTAGGGCCAGGTGTAAGAATAAGATCTTTGTGACTCAATGCCCCCAAGGTATGCTAACCATAAAACAAAAATTGAATTACAGAAGCTTTATAAAGGCTTTTGCAAAGGCAAACCTCCCGGTATAAAAACTCCAGATGCAGCCAAGGATCTCCGAGGATATTTTAGAAAAATATTCTGGCAAAGAAAGTCACCTTGACCCACCCTGACCACTCCAGGAACTCACTGTGCAAATGTGCTTGCTATTGTTACTGAGACTCATAGACATCTGTCTTGACTTTCCACTTAACTTGTACTTTTGGTATTTTCCAACAATGCCCTCCCCATCCCCTTGACTTATGGTTTCTTCCTTTAAATACCCCCTTACCCAGCTACTCTGCACACCACAGTCCTCTAGCCCTGCATGGTGTATGAATGTGGACCTGAGAGCTCTCTTGAAATAAAAGTCCTCTTACAATTTGCATCAAGACCCTTTCTTGCAAGTGATCTGGAATGTCGCCTCTCCTGAGTCAGAACCTGGGAGAGTCCTCACGTTTTGGGTCTTTCAAAGATACTTTATAACGAATATTTTCGAATTCAATCAAATCTGCACTGGTCCCTATATGACAAATGCTTACAAAGCTCTCTCAGAATGCCTACTCAGTTCCCTGGAGAAAGGGAAATGAAATGGCAAATGGAGGAACAGGGGAGTTAAGAAAGAATGAACGAATTTGAATTAAAGGAGCTTTATGAAGGCTTTTGCAAAGGCAAACCTCCCGGTATACAAACTCCAGATGCAGCCAAGGATCTCCGAGGATATTTTAGAAAAATATTCTGGCAACCATAAAATTGATTAAAGCATCACCATGAACCCAATTCACAGGATCTCAAACTTCCTGATAATGGTAAGATATCCACAACAGAATTGTGAGAGTGGCGGCAGAAAATGTACCCCTGCTCCACACACCTGCCCAGCTCCTGCCCATTTCCCAGTCCAACAGCTCCTCTGACCTAGAAGGTGACAGGATCAGCTGCTGAATGTCCTAGGAGGAGCAACGGCAGCTTAAGGAAGTTTTCAGGTTCCGCAAATACTGAATTGTGAGAATGGCGGCAGAAAAGGCACCCCTGCTCCACACCGCTGCCCAGCTCCTGCCGGGTTCCTAGTCCAACAGCTCCTCTAACCTGGAAGATGACAGGACCAGCTCCTGGATGTCCTAGGAGGCCAGCAAAACAACTGCTTCTTAAGAAAGTTTTCAGGCACCGCAAATACTAGGCACTAGTCTCCCTCCATGACTTCCTGATCACGAGGCAGCCGAGATGCAAGAAGAAAGATGAAACCGCGGAACTTCCCTTCTTTCTGCCTAGCGCCGCCTTCTGGACCCGCCCAAAATTCAACAGCTTCCTGGAATTCTTCTAAGCCCACCTACTTATGGGCCTTTTAATTAATTAGCTTCCCACTTCTTCACAGCAATGTTTGGTGTTTTGAATTTTTGCTTGCTTGCTTGCTTGCTTGCTTGCTTGCTTGCTTGCTTGCTTGCTTGCTTGCTTATTCGTTTCTTTGCTTTTAATTTGTCTTTTTCTTAAACTCATCTAATCGTGCAGGAATCCCACACTCCCCATCAGGAACCACTCCTCCAACTCTGTTGCAGGCTGCCTTCCACACAACTTCCCAGGACCTACTCTGCAAAGCTTCTTCACAAAGTTGCTGCCAGACTAGACCAGAGCTAGATGTAGTAGGACACTGCACCTGGGTTCTGAACCCTTCAGATTCAATGGATCCTGTCTAACTTCTCATATTATGCGTGTAGCCCTCTGGGCTATAAATGCACAAAATTAAGCAGTCCCTTTGAATTCTGATGCTCAGAACAGATACCCAAAACAAACAAAAACGTAGATAAAATGTCCTTGGCTCAAACCACAAACCATAGAGGTATCTTATAAGGAGCACAATTTATGTGATATCCAAGACAAAGAATGGAAAACCCACAGTCATGATCAAGGACATTAAAGTTTGTAAACCTGTGAATCCACTCAGACAGGAACAAAATGAATCTTGGTCAAGAAAATAACACCAGATGCCTGAAGGAAATAAGGACAATATAAAATATTAAAATTATGTTCAATAGGTGCTTAGAAATGCCACACAAAAAAAAAATCCTGAAGAGAAAATGCAGTGAGGCAAATAAAAATGATACATAGAGAACCTGTGGGAGACAGATTATCAGACTTAAAGAAAAAGTAGAGGAGGTGGATGCCTCAATCAAAGAAAATGGTGAATTAAAATGATGTTAGGTCAAGGGACAATATTATTTACTGCTTGAAGGATGAGGCAATAAAGAGAAACTCCTTTGGAAAACTGTCCTGATCTTTGTCAAAAAAAAGTAAGGAAAGGAAGAAAGAAAGAAAGAAAGAGAGAGAGACAGAAAGAAAGAAAGAAAGAAAGAAAGAAAGAAAGAAAGAAAGAAAGAAAGAAAGAAAGAAAGAAAGAAAGAAAGAAAGGAAGAAAGAAAGGAAGGAAGACAGACAGAAAAGAAAGACAGACAGAAAGAGAGAAAGAAAACTAGAACAAAATTACAATACATACTGCACTGTTTGTTGATAAATGGTTTCCTGATTGTTCCCTGTAACACTCTATGTACACCCATGCATGTCAGCATAAGTGGGGGAAAGGAGACTCGAGATTTACCCAAGTCTCATTAGACTGTTGCTAGGAAGTCAACTCTCTTCATGATTATAATGAGTTCCAGAATTCTCATGTGACCTCTTAGGTTCAAAACCTGTTGTGATGATTATGAGAGGTTAAAATGGATTCTAGCTCAGCATGGAGGTGAGAGCTCAGAAGCACAAGCCCAAACCTGGGGGTCTGACTTTAAAGAACAGGGTTCTGTGCCCATGGACACCTTTCAGATGGCAGGGCTACTAGTTTCGCATTGGGGTGATTTTTAGTTTTTCCCATATTGTACTTATGCAAAAGAAAGTCACAAGCTAATTGATTCCTCATATGTGAGTAGATTAAACATACTGGTGGTTAATAATGCATCTGTGTTGAGTTAAGGAAAGAAATGAAAGCCTTTTCCTCAGAGGCATTTAGCTGAGTGTGAGTACAAAGTTGAATTCTCTACTTCATGTTCCCTGTGCTTCCATCCTATGTGTGTCTGTTCAGTTAGTTTAAATCTGTAACTTCCTGAAGGCTGCTTGTATAGCTCTCCCTTTCTGTCTGCCTTTTGTCTCCATGTTGGTGTCTGTGTAATCTGTTGTCTGTTTGTGTCTCTCTGACTGGCCTTGAGAGAGAGTTTTGGAGTACTTCTAGAACATCAAGGGAACCATCACTTGGGGAAAGAATGGGATAGTGAACAGTAATCTTTTATAAAGGATTAGGTAACTGGCTCCAAGTGGTCAAGTGGACAAGACAACAAACATTTATAAACATGACTTTTATCAACCAATACCCATAACTGTATATTCATTTTTGAACTATGCTTTAAGCCTCTGCATTTCATGCTTTCATCAAGTGACACTCATGCAGTTTCTGAGCAGGACTTGAAAAAGTACATAAATTACCATTGTATCTATGCATCAAGTTAGGTTTTAAAAGTTGATATCAAGAGAAGTCCAAGGAGAATAATGTTAGTTTTTACGTTGTTCTTTGAAAAGTGTGCTAAACCCTCAAGTTGAGTAAACAGTAGGATCACAGCTTTAAATCATAAATTTCGTCAAGTTGCCTTAATTCTGGTTGTGAGGTCCAGGAAAATTCCCCATCTATTACAAGGTAAGATGTTTTATATAATACATTGTCACACGTATGGTTCTGCCAATGCATAGGAAAGCACCATGGAGCAAGACTCCATGGAGTCCTGCTGGATGTAGTCTTAGTAAGATGTTCACAAAACAAAACAAAAAATAAAATTTTTTTAAGTACCAGCTTATAAGTGTATGAAGGTGTTTCAAATGAAATCTCTGAATTCTGAAAGAGATGGAGTTCCAGTTGATCTTGTCTTTTCCACTGTGTTACATCAAGAAAGTTGCTAGCCAAAGTGGTTTCATAAAAATATCCAAAGACTGCTGGCCACTGACAACAAAAGGGGTTGCTTTTAACAAACTGACAATAAGTCTTCATTGCTAAAGACAGGGCTGACACAAAACACTGTATATGAAAAGGGCAAACTGGTGCCTGCAAGAACATTGACTCTTATGTTCCAGTGTCCTCCTTATGGAAGGTGCTTTGAAAGGTACACAAAGTGAAATATATACACAGAACCAACCAAAAAGACGTTGATCTATAATTTTTCCTTTCAGCAAAATATGCTTAGGGCAATGATGTCATGAATTTACTGGGAATAACCAATCAATGTCTAATTTGACTTAAATACCAAAAGCACTCTGGTTAAATGTAATATATCTATACACACAAGGGTGCTTGGTCATGAGTGTACTGGGAGTGTTTGTGGACACACCAGTGTTATAAGTAATGAAAAGGTTTCTATATACTATAAAGCATAAAACTTTCATTGGAGCAGTCTCCCAGCTATCATTTAGATTTAAGACAATTCAAGCCTATGACCTCATACATAGATACCTCTTAACCTCTCTCCCGCTCCGTTCTCATCTATCTGTTATCTTCTCTGTCTCCCACTAAATCTCCTACATCTGCATTCTCCTCTCTACATCTCTTTTAATATCCAGAAATTCGGCCCTCCAATTCTTGTCCCAGGAATTGGATGTCAGGTTTTTTTCTTAGAAGCAATCAGGTGTGAAACATCACCAGAACTTCTCTGGATTGCCTTTAGGTATAGAGAGCTGCTTGCCATTCAAGTATCTCAGCAGGGGTGGGAGGAGTATTTACAAATGTAAAGCTGGTGATGGGCCATAGAAATGACAATATCAAGATCCTGCTAGTTCTCTGCCAATAAAAATTTGAAAATACAGACACACCCACTGAAAAGGTTAGGAAATTCACCTCCATACATGTGGAGAATCCAAGTAGGCCAGAAGAGGAAATTGGGGCCCACAGGTTGGAATGTCACTTTGATGTAGACTAGTCTGACCTTAAATGAAGAATAATACACCTGCCCTAGTGTTCTGATTGCTGGGATTCTGCCAGCAGCACTTGCAAGTTTCATGTCTATAGAGTCAAGCAATGTAATCACACTTTGTATATCTCAACAACATATTTTATATTCTAGAAAACATCTTTTGACTGTCTTTCCATTTACACTAACACAACATTAACATCCTATGAACCAGAAACAACCATAAAATATATTTTTTCTGTAGAGGGCAAAAGGAAATTATGGTCAAGAATAAGCTCTAAGTTAACCAGGAATGTAAAACCACAGCGTTTTCTCTTCAGTGCAAGAGAAGTACACTTTTTTTTTAAACCAGAAGTAAAAGAATGGATGTAGTAAGCAGCTTGGTGACCTGTGGTAGATTGTAGTGGCAGACCACACCTGGAAGTCCCAGACTATTAAATTGTCCCAGACAATCATCCTAGATCATTGTTTCTCCATCAGTACAAACCATCCTTGGGGGATATAGGACATGTACCTTACAGCTTGGTGTCCTCTACACTGTATGCTTGATCCTCCTCTAGGCTCTTTAGTTTTAGAATCCAACTTTAAAGAAAGACTCACATGTACTTTGCAAAAGACCTTTGAAGTAGCCACACATTCATCTTCATTGTATACAGACAATTGAGACAATTATTACCAAAAAATTTCTTTCCAAAATTTTACTGTGCTTACTTGTTCCTAAAATAAACAACCCTGAAATCAGAATCTTGAAGTTTCACTCAGCATTGGCAACTGAGTCTACCGGGAAAACTTATAGTTTACTTCCCAGTTTTAATAACACAGAAACTCCTTAATTTACTCAAATTAGAACATAAAATCCAGGCAATCTCCAACCAGAGCTATTTCCAATTCTGAAAATCCTTCCCCCACTCCCACCCCAAAAAATTAAACTATGCAAAGCCTGCCTCCCACTCATTTCTCTTGGGCTTCTCACCTGAACAGAGGCAGCCTCCCTGTAGTGTTTTCCCAATAAATTTCTTGTGTGTGGTTAATTGTTCCATGGGTCATTGTGGTATATCATGGCTTCTGACTGTCAGGAGACCTTTTGCTTCAGAACTGTTCACATATTCACTGGGAAAGATTTTCCCTGAGTGTTGCTAGAATTTCATTGGCAATAACCCACAAAACACCCACAACCAGTGTAGAAATATTTATAGAGTGGTATTGAACTAGATTTCTTTTGGTCTCATGGATTGTTAATCTACCAGACCTAGTATTTGCAGAGACCCCCATACTTATATTACCTAACCAGTAAACATCAATCATAGTCTTTCATTCTGACTAATAAACTCAGTTTTGAGCACAAAATTTCTTCTTTTTGAAATTTTAGCTTTTTGATGCTTTTCATTTATAATGACCTATAGAGAATATACTTTACCAGAAGGCAGCAAAATGTTTCGCAGAAAAATGCAGAAAAGACCAGAAATTTGAGACTATAATTTGTGAGATACAACTATTAATGCCTACACATGAACTATTAATGATGATGTTCATGCTGTGAATAAATTTCAGTAAAAGAACACTCTGAGCCAGGGATGCTGGTTTATGCCTTTTAATCCCAGCACTCAGGAGGCAGAGGCAGGTGGATTTCTGAGTTTGAGGCCAGCCTGGTCTACAAAGTAAGGTCCAAGACAGCCAAGGCTATAAAGAGAAACCCTGTCTCAAAACAAACAAAACAACAACAAAATAACCGAAACCACTCTGAAATCCAGAACCAAGATCTACTTGGCCAAAAGTTTAGGGAAAAAAAATCAGTCTATGCACCTATGAACATGGTTTGCCTCACGATAAAAATGTCTGAGTGTGAATGGCCTGTGAATATCATGAAGCCAAGGAAAGAGAAGATGAGAGAAATGGGCAGAATGTAGATGAGAGGGTGCCTACTGGCTTTCCAGATGGAAGGTGCTGGGTGATTCACAAAAATCCCAAGTATCAGACCTCTGAAGGCAGGGAAACATAGATGCATATAGGCAAGATCCATTCTCAAAGGGTCTCCATAGGCCAGAGATGTCAAAGGTGTATGGATGCAATAGTAATCTATGCTCTGTGATGGTGTGCCAATCCTCTGAACACTTCACGCACTAATAAACATGTGATGGAGAAAAGACATTATCACCGCTGGGAGTAGTGGCCCACGCCTTCAATCCCAGCACTTGGGAGGCAGAGGCAGGGGATTTTCTGAGTCCGAGGCCAGCCTGGTCTACAAAGTGAATTCCAGGATAGCCAGGGCTATACAGAGAAACCCTGTCTCAAAAAAACAAAAACAAAAACAAAAAACAAAAACAAAGAAACAAACAAACAAAAAAACCTGTCTCAAAAAACAAACAAAGAACAACAACAAAACAACAAAAAGAAAGTATCATCATTGCAGCTTCCACAATCACAGGTCACTTTCAAACACTGGAACCCATAGAAGAAGGACTGTTTTGTTGAGCAGAGATGAAAGTGAAGCAGAGGCCAGCTCCCTGTGGTGCCAACTGCTCTGTGTCAAGTCGCAGTTTTGCTAACATCACTGACATGAGGGTGGGCAGAGCAGACTGCTCTTCTGAGGCCTCCTTTGCTGCACTGCCATCTAAACCATACAGAGGCTGTTCTACTCCACGCGGTAAGGGATTGGATAAGGAATGTTGTGGTGAGGATCATGCATCTGGTGGAACACTTCTGCCAGGGCTGGTTCCTGGCCAGCTTCCCCCAGCAAACTCAAAGGAATCACTAAGTTTATGTCCCCCTAGAAGTGCCTTTCCCTTGGCTAGTGTCATATGGTTCAGCTTTCCTTTTCCGATTTCGCAGGTCATTCTGCTTTTTCCTCAGGAGTCTCTACTTCTTTATCACTCAAGGACCCCACGCTGCACAAACTCTGGTTGGAAGACTCACTGTTGAGTGGTCCCTTACACCAACTCCAGTGAACCTGGCCTCTAGTAATTCCTGCCTTCGTGGGTCCAGGCTATGCAGTTCTTCCATCATTTCTGCCGCCGCTGCCGCTCCACTCTCCTCTCAGGAGGGGCCCCGACCCGACCCGGCTGCTGACCGCTCTGCTCTCCCCCTGGGCAGGCCCGGGGCGGAGCCGGGGCCTCTCCTGAGCGCCGCAAAACCCGCCCTGGTAGCCGCCGCCCCGTCGGGCTCCACAACAGGGCGGGCTGGGGAGGGGGGCCACGGAGGCCACAGATCCCCGAGCTCGCGTACGGAGCCAGGAGGCTGACGCGTCCCGGGCACCGGCGGCCGCCGGGGGGCGCGGGGCCGGCCTCCTGGCGCCGGACAAAGGCCAAGGGAGGCGCAGAAGGGTCTGGGTCGGGCCTAGAAGTGGGGGCCCGCTCGGCTGGGGGCCACTCTGGTGTGGCGCGGAGGGCGGGGTGCGGGGTCGGAACCGCTAGTGCCCAGGACCCGCCTCCGGGCCCTTAATCCGGATCGGTTCCTCAAGTAAGCTTTCTAGTAAGCTACCTGAGTTGGCTAAGTGGGTCCCCTTAGTAAGCTACTCCTTAATATTTCTGTTTCTCGGGGGGAGGGTATGGGGGACTTTGGGGATAGCATTGGAAATGTAAATGGGGAAAATATCTAATAAAAAATATTTTTAAAAAATTTCTGAGCTGGGCGTGGTGGCACACGCCTTTAATCCCAGCACTTGGGAGGCAGAGGCAGGCGGATTTCTGAGTTCGAGGCCAGCCTGGTCTACAGAGTGAGTTCCAGGACAGCCAGGGCTATACAGAGAAACCCTGTCTCGAAAAACCAAAAAAAAAAAAAAAAAAAAAAAAAAAATCTCTGTTTCTCTAAGTCTGTCAGATGACTCTGGGCAATAAGCTGATTACTAATGCTCCAACATGTTGAAGTAAGGGACTGTCCAAGTGATCCGTGATCACGGTAAATTGGCTAAGTTTTGGAAGCTGTGTTAGGCTTTCTTTATATTTTCAGTTAATATCAGTCATTCATGGATTTCTGATGGGGTTGAAAAACTGCGTAGTCTCCTAGCCAACCCAGGTTTTTTACTTTGAGAGGAACAGATCTGAGAGGATGGTTTTAAGATGGCATTCAATATAAAGCCAAGATATATCCAGATGTAGAATTATAAGTCTTTTAAGAAAAGATCCATGACAGAGGTTCTGTTTAATTAACAAAGATGGTGGACTGGGTGTTAGGTCTCTAGTACTTTATAAATTACAAAATAATAATAGTTATGTTCAATTATATCTGAGATAAAATAGTCTTTTAATTGGACAGAAAGGAGGAAATGTTATGAATAGCCCTGGAGCTAATTATATTTGATGTTAATTCCATTCTCCTGTGAGTGGTTGTGAACAAGGAATGAGTCTGACTCAGGTGATTTCTTGTAAACCAGCTTCCCACCTAAATTTGTAAAATAAAGGAGAGCTGATAACTGGGCAGATAAAGGGAAGGTGGGTCAGAAGGTGGCAGGAGACTGTCCCTTGATACTAGCTGGGGGCAGATGAGTTGGCTTCAAGGGAGTCATGAGAGCAGCAGAGCTGATTGTGATCCTCACCTTCCTAGCAGCTGAGACAGCAGGCCCTGCATCTCACAGCACAGTAGAGCTGTCCCTGCATATGGGGCTTGCAAGTGAGGTAATCCCAATGGCATGAGCACAGCAGAGCTGGGTCTTCCTCATGGGTGCACTGTTGTACCTCTGTTGAGAATTCTGTTTAGCTCTGTATCACATTTTTAAAATTGGGTGTAGTCTCCCCTCCCCCAGCCTGAAACCTGCTTGCTCAGGGGTGGAGCTTCCTGCTCATTCGTTCTGCCATGCCCACTGCTGGACCTTGCTGTTTTGCTGTTGGTGCCACCACGTGCTCACCCTACTACTGGACCCGAGATTATTTGGCAGGAATCGGGTCCCCTTCCCCTTCCTTCATAACTAGTGTCACAACAATAAAATTTGAGCTTTGATCAGAATGAATTTGTCTTAGCTCTGTTTCTTCTTTAGCCCCGTCTAGATTCCTCTCTTACAGCTAGAGTAGCCTTCTCAGTCGAACCATTCATGTTGCGAGCTGCTGGCGGCCGCAACAATTGGGTTATTTGGTTTGTTGGTGGCTGACTTCTCGAGTACTTTATATATTTTGGATAGTAGCCCACTGTCATATGTAGGGTTGGTGAAGGTCTTTTCCCATTCTGTTATCTGTTGTTTTGTCTTATTTACAATATATTTGCCTTACAGAAGCCTTTCAGCTTCAAAGGTTCCCACTTATAAATAGTTTGTCTTACAACCTGAGCCATTGGTGTTCTGTTCAGAAACTTGTCTCCTATACCCAAGAGTTCAAGATTATTCCCCACATTCTTTTCTGTTAGACTTAGTGTATCCAGCTTTATGTTAAGGTCTTTGATCCCCTTGGATTTGATTTTGTGCATGGTAGCAGATATGTATCTATTTACATTCTTCTACATGCTGACATTCAATTAAGTCAGCACCATTTTTTGAAGATACTTTCTTTTTCCATTGTTTGGGTTTGACATTTTTGTCAAAAGCAAGTCCTTTTCGGCCTTCATTTTACACCCATCAGAATGGCTAAGATAAAAAAAGTTAGAATATGCTGCTGAGGATGTGGAGCAAGGGGAACAACTCTTTCATTGCTGGTGGCAGTGAAAACTTATTCAAGCACTTGAAAAATCAATTGTGTATGTGTGTTTGCAGAAAAACAGGAGTTGTACCTAAAGATCCAGCTATACCACTATTTAGCATATACCCAAATGATGCTCCAATATCCCACAAAACACTTGCTACACTATGTGCATAGAAGCTTTATTCATAATAGGCAGAAACTGGAAAGATATCTCTCACTGAAGAGTAGATAAGGAGAATGTGGTACATCTACACAATGGAATTCTATTCAGCTACTAATACCAAGACATCACCAATTTTGCAGGTAAATGGATGTAACTTGAGAATATCATCCTGAGTGAGGTAACTTAGTCCAAAAACAACATGGATGACATGTACTCACTTAAAAGTGGATATTAGCCAAAAAATACAGGTAAGATGTTACATTCCATAGAACCAAAGAAACTAAACAAGAAGGAAGGACCAAGGGAAGAAGTTTGAATCTCACTTAGAAGGAGGAATAAAATAGTCATAAGAGGAAGATGGAGGAAGGGTGCTGGGATGGAGAGGGGTTGGGGAGGGCAATTCATAATCAGGTGTTCAGAAAGACAGAAGAGATGGCCAGATGTCCATGAAAATGAATGGAAATCTGCAACTGACTATGGTGAGGAGGTGTGGGGCATGTTCAGGATGAGACAGAGACTATAAGGAAGTATAAGGAAGGCTCCCAAGAATCAGTGGAGGTGACTTTAGCTGTGACTCACTTCTTTGGGGATATGATTTCTTAAGAGGCCATCTCCTGTAGCCAGAAAGGAGCCTCTAGGGTGTTCTGAAGACCTTGGAGGTGAGAGAATCTCAAAAATCAAAGGGAGAGACCTTAGATGAAATACTGTACAATGGGTAGAGGAAACTCAAAGAGTCCATCTCCAGTAGAAAGACAGCATCAAGTGGACAGACGGGGTTGCCATCCAACAGTCAAAGATTCTGACCCAAAATAGTTTCTGTAAAAGAACAGAAGGGACAAAAATAGAGAAGAGAGTGAGGGAAAGGAGGTGCAATGACCAGCCAGAATTGGGATCTATCAAATGAAACATGGCTAATGAAAAAGTAATGCACTTCCAAGTGGAATTGTATTTATCTACAAAGAAAACTGAAATGAGAAAATTGGCAAGAAAATGTATGGAACTATCAGAAAATTTATACTAAGTGACAAATATCAATGGCATGTGTCCATTCTCAAAAGTAAATCCTAATGGTTACATTTGAATGATTTATTGTTAAGAATTGTTTTTGCCATTCTGGATTTTTCACCTTTCCAAATGATTTTGAGAACTGCTCTTTCCATATATTTGAAGAAATGTGTTAGGATTTTGATGGGGATTACATTGAATCTATAGATTGCCTTTGGTGGGATGGCCATTTTTACTATGTTAATTCTGCCAATCCATGAACATCAGAGATCTTTCAATTTTCTGAGATATTCTTCAATTTCTTTCTCCTTTCTTGTATTTATTCTTTTTTTATTAGATATTTTCTTTATTTACATTTTAAATGTTATCTCCTTTCCTAGTTCCCCCTGCGAAAATCCCCTATCCCTTTCCCCCGCGCCCTGCTCCCCAACCCACCCACTCCCATTCCTGGCTCTGGTATTCCCCTCTATACTAGGGCATAGAACCTTCAATTTCTTTCTTGAGAGACTTGAAGTTACTGTCATACAGGTCTTTCATTTGTTTGGTTAGAGTTTCTGCAAGATAATTTATATTATTTGTAGCTATTGTGAAGGGAGTTGTTCCCCTAATTTCTTTCTCAGTCTGTTTATCATTTGTATAAAGGAAGGCTACTGATTTACTTGAGTTAATTTTATACACAGCCACTTTGCTGAAGTGAGTTATCAGCTGGGGGAGTTCTCTGATATAAATTTTGGGGTCGCTTATGTATACTATCATATCATATGCCATTAGTGATAACCTTATTTCTTCTTTGTCAATTTGTATTCTCTTGATCTCTTTTTGTTGTGTTATTATTCTAGCTAACACTTCAAGTACTATATTGAATAGGTATGGGGAGAGTGGACATCTATATCTTATCCCCAATTTTAGTGGGTTTGCTTCAAGTATGTCTCTATTTAATTTGATATTGGCTGTTGGTTTACAGTAAATTGCTTTTACTCTGTTTAGGTATGGGCCTTGAATTCCTGATATCTCCCATACTTTTAACATGAAGGGGTATTGTATTTTGTCAAATGCTTTTTCTGCATGTAAGGAGATGATAATGTGATTTTTTTCTTTGAGTTTGTTTACATAGTGGATCACATTGATGGATTTTCGTGTATTGAAACAACCTTGTATCCCTGGGATGAAGCCTACTTGATCATGTTGAATGATGGTTTTGATATGTTCTTGGATTCGGTTGCAAGAATTTTATTGAGTTTATTGAGTATTTTTGCATTGATAATCATAAGCAAGATTGTTATAAAGTTCTCTTTTTTGGTTAGGTCCTTGTGTGGTTTACATGTCAGAGTAATTGTGGCTTCATAAAATGAGTTAGGTAGTGTTCCTTCTCTTTCTGATTTATGGAATAGTTTGAGAAAATTGGTATCAGGTCTTCTTTGAAGGTCTAATAGAATTTTGTGCTGAATCCATCTGAACCTGGGCTTTTTTGGGGTGCGAGGATTTTAATGATTTGTATTTCCTTATGCAGTATGGGCCTGTTTAGATAGTTTACTTGCCCTTGATTTAACTTTTGTATGTGTCATCTGTCTAGAACACCATCCATTTCATCTAGATTTTCTAGTTTTGTTGAGTATAGGCTTTTATAATAGGATCTGAAGTTTTTTTTTTTTTGAATTGCCTCCATTTCTGTTGTTATGTCTACCTTTTCATTTCTTTCTTTTTTTTTTTTTTTTTTTTTTTTTTGGTTTTTTGAGACAGGGTTTCTCTGTATAGCCCTGGCTGTCCTGGAACTCACTTTGTAGACCAGGCTGGCCTCGAACTCAGAGATCCACCTGCCTCTGCCTCCCGAGTGCTGGGATTAAAGGCTTGTGCCACCACGCCCGGCTTCCCTTTTCATTTCTGATTTTGGTAATTTGGATACTGCCTCTTGGGTGGGAGGATTTTAGTAACTTCTTCTATTTCCTTGTGCAGTATGGGCCTGTTTAGATAGTTTGGCTAGGGATTTATCAATCTTGTTGATTCTCTCAAAGTACCAGCTTTTGGTTTTCTGATTCTTTGCATTGTTTTCTTTGTTTCTCTTTGGTTGATTTCTGCCCTGAGTTTGACTATTTCCTGCCTTCTATTTCTCTTGGGTGAGACAGCTTGAGCAATCACCATCCCTGACATCAAGCTTTACTACAGAGCAATAGTGAAAACAAAAAACAAAAAAAAAACTGCATGACATTGTTACAGAGACAGGCATGTTGATCAATGGAATAGAAGTGAAGACCCAGAAATAAAACCACACACTTATGGATACTTGATCTTTGACAAAGATGCCAAAAATTACAATGGAAAAAGGAAAGCATCTTCAATAAATAGTGCTGGTCTAACTGGCTGTCTGTATGTAGAAGAATAAAAATAGACCAATATTTTTCACCTTGCATAAAGCTCAAGTCCAAGTTTATCAAGACCACAGCATAAAACCAGATACATTGAAAATAATAGATAAGAATGTGGGAAATATCCTTGAATTTATTGACACAGGGGTAAATTTCCTAAACAGAAGTCCAATAGCTCAAGCTCTAATATCAAGAATTGATAAAAGGGACCTCATAAAACTGGAAAACTTCTGTAAGGCAAAGGGAATAGTCAGTAAGACAAATAGGCCAACTACAGATTGGGAATTTTTTTTTCACTAACCCTACATCCAATAAAGAGCTAAGATTCAAAGCATATAAATACCTCAAGAAGTTAATCACCAAACAAACAAACAACCCAATCAAAAATTGGGGTATAGAACTAAACAGAGTTTTCACAACTGAGGAATCTCGAATGGCTGAGAAGCACCTAAGGAAATTTTCAAAGTCCTTAGTGATCAGAGAAATGAAAATCAAAATGACCCTAAGATTCTACCTTATACCAATCAGAATGACTAAGATCAAAACTTAAGTTAACAACACATGTTGGAGAGGATGTCAAGAAAGAAGACCCTCCTCCATTGCTAGTGTGAAGGAAAGAAAGAAGGAAAGAGTGAGTTTTTTTTGTCTGGGAGCATGCAGCAGTGTGGCAGTCCTGGAAGAAGCAAAGATCTTCTACAGAGAAACACATGTCCTATTCTAGGTATCTTCAATACCAGACTATTGAAGAAATGGTTATCAAGGAAATGGAATCTCCTCCAGGATCTCATGTTAAGGTAGGAAAAGGCTGAGGCTTGCTGCTGATTCAGAAAAGTGGATAGATACACTTTGAGTTTGATAGAAGCAAGCTTTCCTCAGATGGACTTTAATTCAGGATTTAAGGTCTCAGACACCCATGGTCACACAAAACTTACACTAAGTCAGTGGCCCCTGAGTTCTTATCTCTTCAATTCAAAAAATGAAATTCACAGATAATGAGAAAATGGTCAAGCAAAAACACCACAGCTCTCATCTTAAAGGAAATAAGAGGACAGTTTATTCTGAAGCCATTTCAAGTGACCATAGTCCAGGAACACAGATTGAAGTTACCCAACTCTATGTCCCAATGTGGAAGCAATTTCACAGTTTTACAGAACAAAGAAAGTCAAAATCAAGGCAAATTTAGTTGGATGACATTTGTAGCTTTGGGGTTGGTAGAAGCTAGCAGTCTGCTAAGTCAGTAAATTTCAAAAGGTTTTTATCTATTAGTCACAGAATGTTAGTTCTGACACAGAGGTAGGTAAGGTATGGCTACTGGGAGGAGGGCTCGCTAAAACTAGCCCAAGACAAGGTAATTAGCCTGCACCGTTCCACTCTCTCCATGGTATTGCAGATCTAATCGGTCTGCTCAGACACAGCCTCCTCTCAGGAGTTGTCATTCACAATTCCCTTGTCTACAAAGCATCACATTTTGGTCAGGAGCGATGCCACATGTTATTTATTAAATATCATAAGTTCCCTCAAAACTAGGAAGCTCACTCATAGGACCTGATGTAGATGAGGCTGAATAGTGGGCAGGACAGCATCTTCAGGAGAGAGAATAGCTGGTAAAGGCCATTAAGAAACAAAATCCTGGATCATATCAATCCATTCTTTCAGGATCCGCACTTGAATTATTTTTTATACTCTCTGTACCTGACATAACATGTGAGCTAAGATGACTATACCTAAATTAAGAAATCAACAACACAGTTTGATAAAATGGAGTGAAGGTCAAAAAGGAAACATGTCTAAAACCAAACTTTGTAACCAGATTGACTTTGTATTTCCCCTGTATATATAATTATTTGTAATATATGAACTAACATATTTAAATGGTTAGAAAAGGACTTTGGGAGAAGTCAGTGTAGCATTATCCTTCCCCCTTTCTTATTAGTAAGATACAAATTGTTTAACTTTTTAATCTTAGCTAATTGTATTACAGGACAGCTTAGATACTAATTAAATCAAGGAACATCACTACTTAAGTTATAAAACATTGTGAATATTGCTATTAGACTTTTAGACTGATGACTTTTGTATAATTTGGATAAGAAAAGCTAACTTGAGAAACAGGTTTTAAATGACCATTTAGTAAAAGGATAAAATAACAGTTTTTAAAGTTCTTTTGTTTTTGGTAAATATTACTAAGAACAAATTAATATTTAAGAATATGGATGCAAAAAATCAAGCATTTACCTTATCTTAGGGTTTTGGATTAAATTAAATTTTACAACCTCTATATTTTTTTTACATAGAAAACGGATATTTTATTCTTAATATTTCAGTTTTATTCCCTGTGTTACTGGTAATGATAAGTGGAAATGTATTGTTTATTTTATCTTTAGCATAGTACCTTCTACTGGGTTTTCTTTATATCGATTTTTCCCTATTGATTTATATATATATATATATATATATATATATATATATATATATATATATATATATATATAGACACTTTTGCTATGAATGTTATAGGGCATTTCTCCAAGGTTTTCAAATTGTCCCTAATTTCCCATGGAGTGTTCCACCTTTATCTATGACATGCTTAGAAAAGACTTTTCTTTTTTCTTTTTTTTTTATTGGATATTTTATTTGTTTACATTTCAAATGTTATCCCCTTTCCTGGTTTCCCTGCTGAAACTCCCCTATCCCCACCCCAACCCTTCTCCTATGAGGGTGCCCCCCATCCCACCTCACCACCCTAGCATTCGTCTACACTAGGGCATCAAGCCATCACAGGACCAAGGGCCTCCCCTCACATTGATGTCAGATAAAGCCCCTTCAGCTCCTTCAGCCCTTCCCCTAACTCCTCCATTGGGGTCCCTGTGGTCAGTTCGATGGTTGACTGCAAGCATCCGCATCTCTAAGGATTTCCACAGCTAAGCAGTTCTAGTCACTTCCATCTGTGACTCTTCCTTGTCTAGGTTTTTGTCTCATCCTGCAATGTGGCCTGACAAGATATTAGAATTGTGTGAAGTCTCTTTCTGGGAGACAAGTTTACTCTCTGGTTGCTGCTCTTTCCTTCCCTGAAGATGAGAGTCACAGGAAACTCCCTTATCCTTAGCAAGTTTTTATTCTTTCAACAGTCTAATTATCATATTGACAGACAGTTTCTTTATAATGTCCTTGTATCTGCCACACCAGTTACATGGAGGGGTCAGAATAGAAAGGGATAAGAGAGAGAGGAAAAGGAAGGAAGGAAGGAAGGAAGGAAGGAAGGAAGGAAGGAAGGAAGGAAGAAAGAAAGAAAGAAAGAAAGAAAGAAAGAAAGAAAGAAAGAAAGAAAGAAAGAAAGAGGGGCTGGTGAGATGGCTCAGTGGGTAAGAGCACCCGATTGCTCTTCTGAAGGTCCAGAGTTCAAATCCCAGCAACCACATGGTGGCTCACAACCATCTGTAACGAGATCTGACGCCCTCTTCTGGTGTGTCAGAAGATAGCTACAGTGTACTTACATGTAATAAATAAATCTTTAAAAAAAAAAAAAGAAAGAAAGAAAGTGTAGAGAGTGAGGATGTATTGTAGATTCTGTCCTTAGTTTTGGTATAAACTAAACATTTTTAGATATTATTTTTATTTTAGCATATAACTTAATCCACATGGAGTTTTAAAAGAGTTCTTTATTGTAATGAATTACCAATTTTATTAGTTTTTTTATGGTTCACTTACATTTTTCATTAATTAATATTTACTTTACATCCCAATCATAGCTTTCTCTCCCTCTTCTCTCCCAGTCCCTCTGCCTCACCTCCCTTCTCCCCAGTACCCTCTCCCTTTCTCCTCAGTGAAGGGGAGGCCTCCTGTGGATATCAACTCCCTTGGCAGATCAAATTGCAGGAGGACTAGGTGTGTCTTCTCCTATTGAGGCTAGACAAGACAGCCCACCCAGTTTCACATTTTAATTAAAGAATGTTTCTTATTTTATCTTTAAAATTTTTAATCCTTTGGGCAGTGGATCTCAACCTTCCTAATACTGTGACCTTTTAATACAGTTCCACATGTGGTGACCCTGTACTAGCCAGTTTTGTGTCAACTTGACACAGGCTGGAGTTATCACAAAGAAAGGAGTTTCAGTTGGGGAAATGCCTCCATGAGATCCAGCTGTGGGGCATTTTCTCAATTAGTGATTAAGGGGGAAAAGCCCCTTGTGGGTGGTACCATCTCTGAGCTGGTAGTCTTGGATTCTATAAGAGAGCAGGCTGAGCAAGCCAGGGGAAGTAAGCCAGTAAGTAACACCCCTCCATGGCCTCTGCATCAGCTCCTGCTTCCTAACCTGCTTGATTTTCAGACCTGACTTCCTTGGTGATGAACAGCAGTATGGAAGTGTAAGCCGAATAAACCCTTTCCTCCCCAACTTGCTTCTTGGTCATGATGTTTGTACAGTAATAGAAATCTTGACTAAGACAGACCCCTAGCCATAAAATTATGTCATTGCTACTTTATAGCTGTAATTCTGCTTTTATTTTAATTCATAATGTAAATATTGGATATGCAGAACACCTGATGTGGGACCCAAAGGTGTTGTGACCCCCAGGTTGAGAACCAATGCCCTAGGGCATTGTTAAGCACAGGAGATATACCAGTTTGGAGGTAGCAAATGTTTACGTTGTCTTTAGATCTTTCCATTTGTTCAAATACTTGCAAGTTAGTCAGCAACTATCATGCATAAGCCACTGGAGTACCAGACAGCAGTTTCATCTCCAAACACATCCCTATGCATTTGAAGAGGAGAGTCAGGAGACAAAGGCCAAAAACAATAAATCAATGAATGTCAAAGACAAAGAAAACTAAGACAAACTTTTTAAAAACCAAATCGTCTTTAAAGTTCCAAAAGCAAACAAAACCTGAAAAATGACTTAAACAGCCAGAATCTAAAATGTCTCTGGAGATTCAAAAACAAGCAAGCAAGCAAACAAGCCAAACTAAATTTCTAGAACAGTTTTTATAGAGCAAACATTTCAAAGCAAATAAACAAACTAGATCCATTAAACCCCATGCTTAGAGAGCAGATCTAAAGGGGATCCTACTTAACCAGCTCAGAAACTCCAAAATGGATAGCCAACGAAACCAACGGATGTCTGGAGGCCCGGGAAGTACTTACCAATATCAGCGGAGAAGGTAACATCAGGCTGTCTGGACTCCAAGAATGGGTCCTTGCTGGAACCTAGCTTCCATTCGTGTGATTCCTCCAAAAGAAAGATCATTCTCAGAACCCCAGATTGGGATCCCTAATTGTCAATGCAAAAACCACAGCTCTAATCTTAAAGGGAATAAGAGATAGTTTCTTCTGGAGCAGGTATGAGTGACCGTTATTGACTTACAGACAATTCCAATAGGCTCTTCCTGGGAGCCTAGCAACAGTGACCTAGCAACAGCTTACATCATCACCTGCTTCTGGGTACAAGCCAGGTGCCTCAGCTTATAAGAAGACTGCTACCCCACACTCTCTCTCCTTCACTCTCTCTTTCTTGTCCCCACATGTTCCCGGCTGGCCTCTTCCTCCTCTCCTTCTCTTTTTATCTTTCTCCCCTCCTTTTTCTGCCCCTTTCCAGCCCTCCCCCTGCCCCTAACAAATCTTCTTTATACTAGGCCTGTTGGATGGTGTGATTCCTCAGAGGGATACCTTGTCTAGGCTCACTAACTGTCCCATCACCGCCACCACAATCATACCGCAGTATGAAACGTAACAACTGTGGTGGTTTGAATATGCTTGTCCTAGGGAGTGGCACTATTAGGAGGTATGGCTTTGTTGGAGGAAGTGTGTCACTGTGGGGGTGGACAATGAGACCCTCCTTCTAGCTGCCTGGGCGACAGTCTCTCCTGGATGCAGTCAGGTCAAGATGCAGAACTCTCTGCTCCTTCTCCAGCACCTTGTCTGCCTGGATTCTGCCGTGCTACCTGCTGTGTTGATAATAGACTGAACCTCTGAAACTGTAAGCTACCCCCAATCAAATGTTTGTCCTTATAAGAGTGGCTTTAGTCATAGTGTCTCTTTACAGCAATGGAAACCCTAACTAAGAAAACACAGCTCAGGAACACAGAATTAGGTTAATCAGGACATGTTTAAAATACATTGTCTATTAGCCTTAGATGCTGTTTGGTGACACTCCTTAGCTTTGGGATTGATAGGTGCTAGTGGTTTGCTGAATTAATAAACTCTAAAATGTTTTTATCTCTTAGTCACAGGGCATTAATTCAGACACAGAGGTAGACAAAGGGTGTTTGTTTTGGAAGCTAGAACTAGCTCAACATAAGCTAATTACCCTTTGGGACAGGAACATTCCAATCTTCCCTCAGTACTAAAATTCTAGTCAGTCAGTCTCTGGAGACGCAGCTGCTAAAGTTAACATTCACAGGATGAAGTTTATTGGCTCACCCAGTTTCTGGAGCATCCTTATATATGTACAAACATGTAGAAGACAGTCTCAGGGTAAAAGCTGAGAAAGTCAATCCCAAAAGTAGCACATGAAACTGATTCTAAACAAGTTTCCTTCCTAGCATCTCCAGGCGATTTTTCAGGAGAAAAGAAAAAAAAAAGTGTGTGTATGTGTGGGGAGCATTTAAGAAGGAATATTGTTATATTATTCTGCATTTCCTAGAGTAACAATTTATAGAATGACTCTCTCTGACACACACACACACATGATTTATTAGAAGGACTGACAGGCTATAGTCCATCTAGCCCAACAATGGCTCTATGTGTATGTCTGTATACTGAAGGTCTAAGAATTCAGTAGTTGCTCAAGTCCATGAGACTGGATATCTCAGCTGGTCCTCAGTATATACCATAATCCTGAAGAAGTGGGCTCTAATGCCAATGAAGGAGTGGATTTGCTAGGAAGGGACATACATACAGAGAGAGAGAGAGAGAGAGAGAGAGAGAGAGAGAGAGAGAGAGAGAGAGAGAGCTTCCTTCTTCTATGTCCTTTATACAGGCTGTCAACAGAAGGTGTGGTCTAAATTAAAGGTGGGTCTTTCCACCTCGAAGATTTGACCTTCTCACTTCAAATGATCCAATTAAGCAAAACAAAACAAAACAAAACAAAACAAAACAAAGCAAAACTCCCTCTCAATTGTATCTAGACATTTCTGAGTTACAGTTAATTCCAGATGAAGACAGGTTGATAACCAAGAATAACCATCACAGAAGGTGTTCAAAACGAAGGAAATGTTTAAAGATAAACCACATTCTGGTATTCTAGCCAGTTTTATGTGTAATAATTACTAACTTGCAAGTATTTGGGAAAACTGGAGAAACATTTACTCCTCCAAACTGTCTTACTATACTTGCTAAACAAAGCAGTGTTTATTTATTTTTCATAATATACTTAGTACCAAATTGGCTTATAAGTAAGTGCTCATGTAAACTAAAGTTGTAAACTTGACCCAGATTTATTTTGGCTCATAAAAAACTGAAATTTAAAGGAACAAAATAAAGGTAAATGACAAAAAGTCTATTTAACTAATGCAACCACATAGCTAAAATAGAGACAACTAATGGCTCTAAATCTCTTTGGGGAACAATTAACTTGAGTTTTTGAGTTAGAATTTTAAATCTGCTTTTAGGGACAAGATATACATACTCACATAGTTCTGGTCTAGATGCTATCTCCTTGATCCTTATTTTAGTTCTGGTTCTACCACAAGGCCCAAATTGCTTGAGACATATATGAACTTTAAGAGGTGGTTGCTCCTGCTGCAGGATATGTTCTTCCTATGAACAATTGCACTTCCTTGAAATACTGAACTGTACTCCAAAGGTCAAGAAGACAATTTATGTCTGTGCTTTTGTATATGTTTCAGATGTGTGTGAAAATGTATGTGAATACAAACATTAAATTATTCTAAGAATATTTTTTACCTAACAGTTTTTTAAAATTTTATTTATTTATTATACGTGTAAGTACACTGTAGCTGTCTTTAGACACACCAGGAGAGGGAGTCAGATCTTGTTACAGATGGTTGTGAGCCACCATGTGGTTGCTGGGATTTGAACTCTGGACCTTCAGAAGAGCAGTCAGGTGCTCTTACCCACTGAGCCATCTCATCAGCCCTACCTAACAGTTTTTTAAGACCCTGATTTTAACAAGGCCAATATAGGTGCCAACTCTTAAGTATTTTTCTAATTGTCATTTCAAAAACCTACTTGGAGGCTTACTAATACATCTTTAGAGTTTAAATAAGCTTAATATTAAGTAGCCTAATTAACCCCACAATGATATATTTTAAATTTTTTCTCCTGTTTTTAGGTTAAAAGTGAAAATGATAGTCATAAATGATAAACTTTATCCTACTTTGAATGCTTTATAAACACTAATAAAAGCAAATACTTTTTCTAATAAAAAGTATTTCAAGGTACTAGTCATAATAATTGAAACATTTAACAAGTAATTAATTTAGATTTATTTAAGAAAACAAAAACTACAAATATAATTTACCTGTGTTTATAATTGTTACATATTCAAGGTATGATATGTGTGTGTGTGTGTGTGTGTGTGTGTGTGTGTGTGTGTGGTTTAGAAAAAGCCCCCTGAACTTTCATTTTAAAATGACCTTATTAAAATTGTTATCTGCATTTTATGTTTTCGTATATGGATTTTAAAAACCTATGATTAAGTTTTAGGGTTTTTTTCTGCTCATTGGACAAAGCCTTTTCCTTTTTGGAGGGTCACTGCTTTAACAACAACAACAAGATCTGTTTAGAGAATGATACATACCGTAAATGACAGTTTCTGAAAAAAAATCTGTGTCTGGCTATGAATGACAAATTCCTGAAAAAGTCTGGATTTGCAGAGAGACTGATGTTCCAATTGAAATTTCAATACTGTGGAGAGACTGGAATCTTACAGTTTTACAGGCTATTTATCTGAGATAGTTTTAGCCTTCCGGAAGAGCCTTCTGTTGCCCTATTCAGACTCTGACATCTTTTGATAATAAATAAGACCGTTTAAAATTATTGACTTAGTATATCATTAGCTCCCACCAACCCCAGAAGTAAGCGTGATATCAGATAGCATCTTGGCCTGTAGATTAAGCTCCCCCATCTCCTTGTACCTGCCTCTTTGAACCCACTAATGTGTTTTAAACTTGCTTTAATGTATGACTTTCTTTGTCTTGTAAAACTATAAAAATGTCATGAAACTACTTTTACATTGGAACAGTTTGTAATAACACAGATCTGTTCTCTGGAGACATAGCCACTCAAATGGATCCAAATAAATTATTACTTATTCCTTTTAAGATAAGAGCTGTAGGGTTTTTTTTAAATTATTTTATGTATATGAGTACACTGTAGCTGTCTTCAGACACACAGAAGAAGGCATCAGATCCTATTACAAATGGCTGTGAGCCACCATGTGGTTGCTAGGAATTGAACTCAGAACCTTTGGAAGAGCAGCCAGTGCTCTTAACCACTGAGCCATTTTACAGCTGTAGTTTTATGTCAACACTACTTAGAAAACTCCTCGTGAATTAAATTTGTAAAACTTGTTTTAATGGACAAATATTTAAAGTTGTTTATAAGACTTGGTCTATTAAATAAACTAATAATGTAAACTAATATTGTAAAAGACTTTTAACTTTGGTTACTAAAATTCAAAATTACCTACAGAGTCTTTCTCAAAGGGAGGGAGGGAGGGGGAAGTGGGATGGGGGGCAGGGCAGGGAGGCAGGTTGGACAGGATTTCATTACTTAAAAGAAAAATAAAATCACACAGAAGATTTCATTCTTATTAAAAGAACTGGAGTGTATCCAGATAATTTTAACCCATTTCCTAGAAGACAGTGAGCTTTCTCTCATCGTCTGAGAACACAGGCATGTGGACTTTAAGTAGCTGGATGGTACTCCTCTTAGCTGACAATTGAGTACCCCCAAGAACCAAATGTTTCTCTCAATGTTTATATTCTTAGATTTAAGTTTTTAGATTTAATTTTTTATGATATTTAGTTGTTCCACCAACATATCTTTAAGTGATAAAATAATCTTGGTCTTAGAGAAGTCACAAGTGAATATATAATGTCCTTTCATTTAATCATGCCTTGTAGTTATGACTGCTAGCTTACCCTAAGCCCATACATTATTCCAAAACTAACATTTAAGAGATCCAAGGTTTTTACTGTCCTATATACACTCATTACACAGTATAGTTTGGATAAAATTTTAAAATCTAGTTTTTAAATATAACTTGAATTCTCTTTACTCTAGCTGTAGATAACCAAAGGTTTAGAATTATACAAAAGATAGCAATCTTAAATAACAACACCTATGTTGATTTATACATTAAGTATTGATGTTTCTAATTTTAACTATTATCTAAAAAGTTCTATAGTGCAATTATCCAGCCTTTTTAAAAATCATTAAAGAATGTTTGTATTTTACAAATAAAAAGGGAAGACAATGCTAAAGTGATTGGAGGTGTCATTTCCAGCCACTTAAATATGAGTAAGATAGCTCATACAGTACAAATAACTATAAACACAGGGAAATATAGTCAATCTAGGTAAATATGTACATTTTGGTTATTTTAAATACATCTTTCCTTCATTTGTTAGCTTCACTCCATTAGGTCAAATTGTGTCTTTAATTATTTGATTGTAGATATAGTCATCCCAGTTCATGTGCTATGTCAGATAAAGAGCATAAGAAAATCATTCAGATCTCCATCATGAGCAGATGGTTTAACATCATCCAGGATTTTGTTTCTTAGTGGCCTTTACCTGTTACAGGATATTTGATTATTGTATGTAGAAATGCTAATTATTAGAAAAATGTCAAAGCTTAAATAGGTATAGCATTATGCAGTTGCTGTTAGGTGTGTTCTGAAGAGATGCAGTTTAGGCGTGCCTCTAAAAGCCTCCATAGATAAGAATGCTAATGCAGGGAAAGTCCCTGTCCATGTTAAGGCAAGTTGCTTGGGAGAAGGCTTGTGTTTCTTGATGTGTGACCCCAGACAAAGTCAGCTGGGTGCTCTAGAGCTAACCCACCATAAACTTGAAATGATTTAGCAACTACTGACTTGGCTGGAGCCTCCCCATCCAAGGGTGTAGGGGAGGAGGTAGAGACTTCTTTTATATGCAATTGGACCTTTCATAGTGTCTCTCTCTCTCTCTCTCTCTCTCTCTCTCAGAAAAGAGCAACAGAAAAGCAGCTGGCAGGACACAGGTCAAGCACTATTCTAACAAAGAGAACTGAGGAGCCCTTTTGGGTTTGGAGGAGCTCAAGGGAAAGGTAGATGAGCTCCGAGCTCCGTAGAAAGACACAGATAGACACTTCCAAAGAGCTAGCAGTTTAGCTGTAGGATGAGGCTTGTAAATAGATACTTTGTATGTAATTAAGAAAAGAAAGTTACCTTGCTGAGCCTGCTTTATCCTCAGTTTGCACTTCTGTCTTTATTGGTATTAATATCAGATAATTTAAAAGGTTACATTTATCACCTATTCTTTCTAGAAGAGGCTATCTTGCTCTACTCAGCCTCTACATCAGATCCTAGCAATGAGTTGCTTAGCTATGTGGGAACATATGATGTTTAATAAATAATATGTGACCCCACTCAAAAAAAAATATTTGGCCGGGCGTGGTGGCGCACACCTTTAATCCCAGCACTCGGGAGGCAGAGGCAGGCGGATTTCTGAGTTTGAGGCCAGCCTGGTCTACAAAGTGAGTCAAGGACAGCCAGGACTGCACAGAGAAACCCTGTCTCAAAAAAACAAAAACAAAAACAAAAAAAAAAAAAATTTTTGGTTGGCTAACAAAGAGGACTGCAAAGGAGTTTCCAAAAAGCAGCTGTATTTGCAGAAACTGAGTGACTAGAATTTCAGCACTGTGGAAAGACTGGAATGTGGTAGGTCCAGAAGCTAAATACCTTATCTTGGGCAAGTATTAGTCTTGCCGTGGTGTCAGAACTAACACCCTGTGACTAATGGATAAAAATTTATTAATTTACCAGACTGCAAGCTTCTACCAACCTCAAAACTAAGCAGGTTATTCAATAGTATCTTGGGCCTATAAAAAAGATTCCTCAATTTCTATGTACCTACTCCTCTGCTATAACTCCACGGTATTTTAAACTTGCTTTGATTTATGACTTTTTGTTCTATAAAGCTATAATACTTCATAAAACTGTTTCTACATTTGAACATGAATTTGAGGTAAAGTCTGTGTTCCTAGGCCATGGTCACCCAAAATAATTTCAGAAAAACTATCTTTTATTCCTTTAAGGTTAGAGATGTGGTTTTGAGTCAACACTTTTGACCCAAGAAAGAGGAACATTTCTCCAGTTTCCCTATAAGGCCATTGATCATCATGAGGTATTCTCTCAGACACCTCCACATTAATGGTTGAAAGTAACAAATGCCTCTCATCTTCAGTGTCTTTCTGATCAGATGCTCATAAATTTCCTATGCTAATGGCCCTGCCCCTTGCTGGCTTCAGCATCTGGGAGAGCAGACCCCGCACCTTGCCTAGGGCAGTGTCTTAGAGCTGGCCCTGGTAGACAAGTTAGCCTCTCGTCCTCTAGTCCTGTAGCATTCCAATCTCTCCAAAGTATTGGAGTTCTGATATGTCAACCCCTTTCTGTAAGCAATCGTCCTTTTTTGGAGGGGGCTGGAGTGTTGGTTTTTTTGAGACAGGATTTCTGTGTAACCCTGCTTTCCTAGAACTGGTTCTATAGACAGAGCTGGCATCAAACTCAGAGATCCTCTTGCCTTTGCTTCCCGAATACTCAGTTTAAAGGGGTCTGCCACCATATCCAGGCTCCATCAGTCTTTTCAGGAGCTCTTGTTCACAGGAGGAAGAGTTCAAAAAGGAGTTTGTTGTCAGTTTATAGATGTGAGCTTTAGAGAATGAAGCAAGAGATCCTGAGAAGCAGGGCACCAGCAAACTGCTGGCCTAGGGACTTTGTGTAAGACTCATGGCAGGAACTGAAGTAGGGCAATGAGGAGGGGGTGGGTTGGCCACTCCAGTTGTCCCAATCATGATCCTGTCCTATTCTACCTTTTAATCATGTTCTCATATATAGATTGCAAATATGTTCATTTGAGGAAAGAAAGCAATCAAGAAAGCAGAAATCCTTTCTTAAATCCCTGTCTTCTGGCCCAGGCATTGCCTTTCAGCTGCAGTGTTGAAATTAAGCCAAACATCATGGTGTCTTGTATATAGCAGCAGTTTCTTGCCCAGAAAAAAAAAATCAGATGGAGATATGGTTGTTCCTATAATAGTTTATATGAAATTGATTGTCATGTCTAGGATTCCTTGGATTGATGAGAGAGAGGGAGAGAGAGAGACAGAGAGAGAGACAGACATTAGAGAGAGACAGACAGAGAGAGAGAGAGAGACAGAGAGGGACAGAGACAGAGACAGACAGAGACAGAGACAGAGGCAGAGAGACAGAAAGAGAGGCGAGAGGCTCTCGTTGAGTTTCTGTTGCATCTTGGAAATGAAAGGGTTTACTTCATCTGACAGATTCCAGTCTATCACTGAGGGAAGCCAAGGCCAGACCTTAAGGTAGGAGTTTGAAGCAGATGCCACCAAGGAATGCTGCTTGCTGGTTTGCTCCCAGGCCTGCTGAGCTACCCTTTTATAAACCCCAGGTCATAGTACTTCAAATGGTGGGCCTGGGCCTCCTATGTCAACCAGCAATAAAGGCAATGCCCCACATATGCCACAAGCCAATCTGTATAGGCAAATTCTCATTTATATTCATACATCCAAGGTGACTGTAGCCTATGTCAACTTGACGATAAAAACTAGACAGTATACTAATCATTTTCTCCTTTTATTAAAAATACACTTTATTACATAATATATCCTGATTATAATTTCTCCTTCCTCTACTCCTCCCAGTTTCTCCGCATCTCCCTTCCCATCCATATTACTTTTGGTCTTTTAACAGATAACAGTCGCCTAAAGGGTAATAATATTGTACTGCATTGCATTGTATTGTACTGTACTGTACTGTACTGTACTGTACTGTATTGTATTGTATTGTATTGTATTGTATTGTATTGTATTGTATTCTTTTAATGCGAAAACAAGAGTAATGGATAAGAATAGGACAAAACAAACAAGCCAAAAAAAAAAAAAGAGACCAAGAAAAGGCATTGCACAAGAAGTAGATATACACACATCACATACTCAGGAATCCCATAAAAACACTAAACTGGAAGTCATAATATATGCATAACAGGACCTAGAGAAGAAACATGGAAAGGCTCCAATACAACTTTATGAGACAAGGAACCTCCAAAGATGCCTTTGAATTTGTTTTCTGTTGGTCATTTACTCCTGGGCATGCAGATTACTCTTAAAGAGTAGTTTGTTTCCCCAGTGAGATTCCCTTGGGGAAAAAACAAACTTTCATTTTAAAGTGGTTATCAACTGGAGGTTGCTAGTAGTGGGTTAGGAATGGGGTCATGTGTTCACTTTCTTTTCAGCTCTAGGACCAAATCTGGTACAGACTTCTGCAGGCCCTGTGCATGCTGCCTCAGTTTCTGTGAGTTCATATGTGTGCAGACATTGTTAGTTTACAGGGTCTTGTTTTTTCAATGTCCCCTACCTCCTCTGTTTCTTTCTCTCTTTTGAAAGATTTATTTATTTATTTATTTATTTATTTATTTATTTATTTATTTATTTATTTATTTATTTAATGTATGTGAATACTCTGTAGCTGTCTTTAGACACACCAGAAGAGGGCATTGGATTCCACTACAGATGGTTGTGAGCCACCATGTAGTTGCTGGGAATTGAACTCAGGATCTTTGGAAGAGCAGTCAGTGCTCTTAACTGCTGTGCTATCTCTCCAGTAGTCCCCCTCTGTTTCTTTCTTTCTTTCTTTTTTTAAAATACAAACATAGACTTTATTAAATGCTGCTCAATTTCCAGTGAAGATCTCTCATTATAAAACAGTTTTCCATACAACTGCAAGGCAAGTGGCTGGGATGCTACTGGTAAAAAGTGTGAAAAACACCTGACCAGGTAAAAACAGACAAAGCTTCTACATAGTCAACTCTGAGGACACCTGCTGCAGTTCCCTTACATAAAGCCAGGCAGTGATAGCTAGCAGTCTGCATCACACTGTGGGAGGGACCCAGAGCTCCACCCTGCAGGCAGGCAGGCCTGGGGACTGGCATGGTGAGGACTGGGAAGGCCCTGCCTCCAGCCTTGGAGGAGAGGAATGAAGGAGGTGAGCCTCGGGACCACCCGTGGCCTGTGCTGCTCCGCACACGCTCCGGGGTGCTGCTGCAGAAGGGGGGATTTGGGAACATCAGAATTTTGGTTTACTTTCCCCCAACTTTAATACTTTGTGCTTCAGAAGCCTGGAAATGTCAGATGTTGTAAAACCCAGAGTATGGCAGTGTCTTTAATGAGGCTGGGCTCTTGTCCCCCGCCCACACCTCCCTAGGAGATGTGAGGGAAGGGCAACACCTCCGCTTATCTTATGAGGCTCTTTCCTCAGATGTACTCAAGGTGTGCAGCACCAAGGTGTGCAGCACGGTGAAAACACATGATAAAGGAAGTATGCAGAGGACGACTTCATCTGTGTGTGCAGCACAACCGGGCTCAAGTCGAAACATACGCTTGCCACTCCCACCATCACCTCACACAACAGAGACAGTGACACAATCCATGATTAGACAGAGTTTACAATATACTTGGCTGTGATACAGCACAGGGCTATGTTTTAGTCCATAATTCTTTTGCTTTTACGCTTGCCAGGAAAAACTGGCCTCCTAATTATATTATACAGATGAGGTCTGCTCTGAAGTTTTTATATCCCCCCCACCCCAAGAAAAAGTGTACAAAACTACCGCCCAGCAGGGAGAGCTGATCTTTATTTGGCACTGGTACTGCTCTGAATACTGTGCATGTTTTAAGCATTGTTCTGTTTCTCTAGAGCCTTCTTCAGCTGCAGCTCTTCTAGCTTTTTCCATAACTCTTCCCGTTCCAGTTCTTTCTTCTTCTCTCTCTGTCTTTCGGCTTTGTAGGAACTAGTAAGGTTGTCAAAAAGCTTGCCGTTCATCTCCATGAGGGTTTTCAGCACATTGTACACCAGTGCTACAGTAGGCTGATTCCAGTGTTCTTTGGAAATTTTATACAAGCTGGCAAACATGATTGGCAGGATTTTATCTATATTCTCTTCAATCAAACTAAGAATATATTCATTATTCCAGAATTACAGTGCTCTTTCTGCAACCTGGAAATGAGCTGGAGACACACTTGGATATCTGCTTAAAAAGCAGCTCTTCAATTTTTTTGAATTGTGTTGGTTCAATGACATCTAAGACATCTTCAATTTTTCCTAAAACATCACCTCTTTCTGACTGCATGTTTTTGGCCGAAATTTCAGCAGTCCTCTGATCACCGGCTCTGTCAGCGTTGTGGCTTTCTCCAGGAACTGCACAACACAGTACGCCAGCTGTGCATAAAACAAGGCCAATCCTTTTGCAGTATGCATAGGAATAAAAACCTTCATTAGAAACTGCTTATGCTCTGCTTTCACTGGCAATGCAAAGCCATTGATGATACTTCCCAATATTTCAAGGAGCTCAGCCACACCACTGAAATGTTCCGTTTCATATATAAACCTGAGGAAAATGTTGTTAATCTGCTTTCTGATGAACGCTCTCAGGCCAAGGAACTTGCCATAAATCTGATTTAGGACGGTCTTCAGGAAGTCGCGCTCCCGTGGATCTTCACTATCAAAAAGCTCCAGGAGCAGTTGGACAACTTCTGATCAATGTATCGCTTTGCAATGCTGGGCTGGAAATCAGCACTCTCCAAGAATCTTTTTTTTTTTTAAGATTTATTTATTTATTTATTTATTTATTTATTAATTATATGTAAGTACACTGTAGCTGTCTTCAGACACTCCAGAAGAGGGAGTCAGATCTCTTTACGGATGGTTTTGAGCCACCATGTGGTTGCTGGGACTTGAACTCAGGACCTTTGGAAGATCAGTCAGTGCTCTTACCCGCTGAGCCACCTCACCAGCCCACTCTCCAAGAATCTTAAGAAGAATTTATACACCAAACTGTAAGTGAGGTCAAAAGGCCTCAAGTGTGGGCTCATCCTTTTCCGGGTCAAAATCTGGATTATCACTTGGAGGAAGTGTCCGGAAGATGTTAGCACTGATCATTTTTACTATATCAGAATACGCTGATTCAACAATTACACCACGATTAGTTGAAACATACTCAACCAGTTCATTCAGTGTCGCTCTTTTAATTTCTTTGATCTTCAAGTCTGAAACAGAGTCCATGAAATCAAACAGTACACAGCACTGTTGTAGCTTCTGGCAGAAAAGCTCTTGCTGTTCATTTGAAGTGGCATCTTTGAGCTGGGGCAGGGGGTGCAGGTCCGCCTGGCTGCCCTGGCTGCGGAACTGCGAGGAGCCCTGAGAGCGCTTCTGCCTCTGCGCCTTGCGCACCGATTTCCGGGTCAAGCCATCCACTTTATCCGAGGCCGAGATGGTGGCGCAGGCAACTGGTGCGGGCGGCGACGGCGACGACATCTCGGCGACCCGGGCGCTCGGCGCCTCCCCCGGTGGCTGGCCCGGGCAATCGGCGGAGCACAGGCACGACGGGCCTGCGCCCCTGCGTCCCGGGCCGGCCGTGCCGCCCTCGCGCTCCGCGAGCTGCTCCTCACCCGACAGCGCCTCACTGCCGCCTCCCCGCGCCGCGCTGCCGCCTCCCGGGGCTGGCGGGGGCGCGCGGGCCGCACAAGTTACTGACGCCCGGAAGAGGGCGGACGGAGGCGAGCCCGAAGTGTGGACCGCTGGGGCGAGCGCGCGGGTGCGGACGCCGGGCAGGCCTGACGGCCCCTTAGCGCGCGGAGTCCGGACAGGTCTTCAGCAGCTGCCGCCCGCGCTGTCCGCCCGAGCCGCCGCCGAGCGCTCGTTCTCCTGTCAGCGATGGCCCCTCATCGCCCGGGGCGGCCACCCGCACCCCGATCCTTGGATCCTTGGATCCTTGGAGCGTTGCCCTCGCTCAGCCTCCCGCGCCTACCGGCCGCCCACGGAGCACGCCCGGGAAGCAACTGCTACAACTTGAGAGGGTGGCTGGCTCGGGTGAGGGGGGACTCTGTGCGCGTGCGTGCGCGCTACCGCGGCCCGGGGGAGGTCCTCGCGGGGGGGGGGGGGGTTGAGGAAGGCGTTTGACTGACAAGTTCCGCGGGGTCACACTAGCCTCCTGAGTCTCCAGAGGGGGCCGGGGCGCGGGCCCCCCTCTGTTTCTTAAACTCTTTCTGTCTCCTCTTTCATGGGGTTTCCTAGTGGACTGTCAGTCAAATAAGATATTGCTTGGTAATTCCTACAAGTTTTGTGTCACCATTCCACTAGCATATCTTGTAAGCAGGGTACCTTTGTAGACAGTGGTGCTGTGGCTGGGTTGATGCTTACAAGTCTCTTTTGACAGAGTATAGAGGACTTTCCTGTAGTATAGATGCTGTGTTGATTTGAATATGCGTGGTTCATAGGAAATGGCACTATTAGGAGTTGTGGCCTTGTTGGAGGAAGTGTGTCACTGTGTAGGTGGGCTTTGAGGTCTCCTCCTATGCTCAGGCTCTATCCAGTATGGATGAGACCTGGCTGCCTGCATAGAAGAGTTTCCTTCTGGCTGTTTTTTGGATCAAAATGTAGAATTCTCAGTTCCTTCTTCAGCACCATGTTTGCCTGCAGGCTGCCATGCTTCCTGCCATGGTGATAATGGACTAAACCTCCGAAACTGTATTTAAATTAAATGTTTTTTTTTTAATTTATAAGATCGAATTAAATGTTTTCCTTGATAAGTCTTGGTCAAGGTGTCTCTTTATAGCAATAAAACCTTAACTAAGACAAATGTCAAAAAGTGTAGAGGGTCTTTAAGATCATGCAGTAGTCAAAATTAGGGACATGATACTCAGGGATCAGTTAGTTTTGGATCCTGTTCTTTTTGTATTGGGTTGTTTTTTGTTTGTTTGTTTACCAGTTGTATTATCTGTTGAGATGAGTTGGGATCTCGCTGACCATATCACTTTAGAAGCACTGAAGCCATTTCTCCATGTTGACTATCCCCTTTGGAGAATGAATGTTGAATAGAGTCAAACATCAGGGTTTCCACAGCTTCTCTGACCAAGGAGACAGAGCTGCAGGACCTTAGGAGAGATTCCTCATGATTTCCTGGGACCTGGTTGACCTTGGAAGGCAAAGATCAGAATACAGTGACTTCCATTTAGTTCTTCTGTCCACATTGGTACAGACCTCCCACTTAGTTACTTTTGGTTGCTGTAATAAAAGACCATGACAAAGACAACATACAGAAAAAGAGTTTATTTTGTTTTATGGTCCAGAAGGGTAATGTGATGGTTCAAATGAGAATGGCCCACATAGGCTCATCTATTTGAATGTTTGGTCTCCAGTTTGCAGAACTATTTGGGAGGACTAGGAGGTATGGTCACTGGAGGTGTGTCACTAGGGTTAGCCTTTCAAGTGTTAAAAGCCCACACTATCATAGTTAGCCCCCCCTTCTCTCTGCTTCATGCTGATGAATAAGGATATAAACTCTCAGCTACTGCTCCAGTGCCATGTTTGCCTGCTGCTGCTGTTTTCTGCACCATGATGGTAATGGACTCACCCTCTGAAACTGTAAGCTCCCAATAAACTCTCTTATTAGTTGCCTTGGTCATGGTGTGTTTTCACAGCAATAGAAAAGTAACTAAGAAAGTTAAATGTCCATATGATGGTGACAGGCAGGGCAGCAGGAGCAGGAAGCAGAGAGCTCACATCTTGAACAACAAAACAGTGAGTGAACCATAAGTAACATGGAGATTTTAAACACTCATATTCTGCCTCCCATGTCATATCTTAGAACTCCCCAAACAGAACCAGTAACTGAGAATATCCAAACATTTGAGCCTTTGGGGGACACTGCTATTCAAACTACTGTATTCCACTTCCTGGCCATATCATAATGTTTTCTAGGAGCAGAACATTCCTCAACACTTTTTGTTTCACAAGTTGTATGCTTAGCTAAGTGGGATTTTGCTCTGAGGACAGCCTTCCCTTTGTTCCAGGGCAGAGCAGGGGCTCATTTATTTATTTGTTTGTTTGTTTGTTTATTCATTTCTTACTTTAGTTGTATGGGTGTTTTGCCTCCATATATACCCATGTGAAGGTGTTAGAGTTACAGTTTGGGAGCTTCCATGTGGTTGGTGAGAATTGAACCCCAGTCCTTTGAAGGACATCCAGTGCTCTTAACTGCTGAGCCATCTCACCAGCCCCAGAGATGCTCTTGTTAATAGCACTTATGCTCAGCTCTTGGCTGTAATGCTTAGTTCAGTGGTGATCATGTTCTCTTCAAAACTACATTTGTATTTCCTTTTATTCCACTTGCTCTTTTTCATTTATTGCTAATAATAACCATGTTGCAGACTAAATATTATGCTTTCTTGAAATTGTTTCCATAAAAAAAAACATAGTGTGTTACTTTAAATTTACTCTCAGACAATTTTTAGGAAAAGTGCAAAAGGCAGCCAAATTCTTTGCCAAATCTCACAGGTGTTGTCTCTAGCTCTGCTGCTGAACTTGTTCCCTCTGAAACCTCATTGGGCCTCCATAGTCCACATTGCTACCAATATTACTGTCTTTCTGTTTCCTATAAGGATGGCCCAATAAGCACTGCTTACATCATTCAACTGCTTTTATTTTCCAGAGTTCCAAAATTTCTTCATTCCTCCAGAACCTAATATGGTTAGGTTCATTACAGCAGCGATCTATTCTCTGGGTTGAGTTCCTATATTATATTTCTGTAATCATTTAAAAACTATTTCTTAACAAAATCAGGATTTACTTTAAACGTTTAGTTTTACTTAAGCTTTACCTAAATGGAACACTAAAGTTAAAAATAAAAGATTGATGTAGCCTTCTGGATGTTGAATAAACAGATTTGGGGGCTGTAAGAGTTTGAATGAGGATGGCCTCTGTAGATCAGAGGTTTGAACACTTGGTTCAAACACACGCCACACCATGACTGTGGCAACTTATCCAAACACAAATAAATGTTTATTTTGGCTTATGGCCCTCAAGTTTGGAGTCCATAATGGTGCGGATGGCATGGCAGCAGCAGGAAGAGGACCATGCACATCTTGAACTGCAACACAAAGCCACGTGTGGCATGGAATCTTTAAAATCTCAAATCCCTCTCCAGTCTATAGTAACACATTTTCTCCCACAAGGTCGCCATTCCCAAACCTTCCCAAACAGCATCACCAACTGGAGACCAAGTGTTGGAACATCCTTGTTCCGCTTATACAGAGGTCATCCTTGTTCAAACTATTAAAGCTTCCAAGCATGTCTAATCAACACTGAGAACATCAGTTACATCAATCTTGTACTTTCAACTGTAGTGTAACATTTGGATAAAGCTTAAGTAGAACCAAACATTTCAAGTAAATCCTGATTTTGTTAAGAAAGTTTTTCATTATCTTGATTAGACAGTTTTTAAATCCTTGTAAATGTTACAAAAAATAGATCATAAGAGAAATATACTGATTTAAATAGAACTTTGCTATTAATAAGTTCAGTTTTGATCTCAGAAAATATTATACATATCATCTGTTTCATTATTTATATACCTCATGTAACTTACTAAGACCTTCCATGACGTCTTTAGGCTTCCTAACTTTTTGATTTTGGACGAACACTTACCATATGAGAAATTGAAGGAGCTAGAGGCAGGTGAATTTCTGAGTTCAAGGCCAGCCTGGTCTACAGAGTGAGTTCTAGGACATCCAGGGCTACACAGAGAAACCCTGTCTCAAAAACAAACAAACAAACAAACAAACAAACAACAACACCCCCCCCCAATTTTATACTTAAATACTTTTAAACATTTTCTTCTCTTATTTACTGGCAATATAAGCCATGATTTTCTAACTGAGAAGAGTTTATACACTATAGTAAACATGTAATATAATATAATATCAATACATATTTCCATGTCTGCAATTGAAAGGTCAAACATGCAGTATTTGTTCAGTCCCTGAGAGTAGATGTCTGTGCAGTCTCAGTCTAGGGCTGGAATCCCAGGGAGGTCCTACAGAGCTGCCAGTTTTCAGTCTACTCTGGAATCCCAAAGAAGTAGGTTCTAAAAAGGGAGACTGAATGGCTCAGGAACAGGATAGATAAACTTGCCAGTGAAAGTGAAGGCCAGCTGGAAAGAGGCAAAGCTTCCCACTTCCATGTTTTTTAAGATGAGCTACCACCAGAAGGTTTATGATAGGTCTTCTGAATTCAAGTTGTCTGATTAAGGAAATCCCTCATCGGAATGTCCAGAACCTTGGATTTTAGTTGCTTTCAGATGCAGTCACATTGACATCAAAGATTAGACTTCATGCCAGGTTTGAGTTTAAAAAAATATTGAGAAATGTGGAATAGCCAGGAAAATCAATAGAGCTGAGAATCAGCAGTAGCATACACTCCTCAATTCAAGAATTACTTTGGTTTGTAAGAACCAATTGAAAGCTTCCTGGGAACTAGCATCCTATTCCAGATATACCTTAATGGCAAGGACTCAACTTCCTGACAGGCAAGGTCAGTCCCTCAAAGGATCTAAATCTGGAGAAGTCAAGCTTTACTTTAAAAAAAAATTTATTCCTTGACATAACAAAAATATGATTGTCTATTTCAGATATGGCATCAATTTTTTTTTTCTGTAAGGATTTGGAGCTATCAAGTGGAGTTCCAAAAAGAAAAAAACTATCTATTCTGACCTATGGCTGAAAGATAATCCCCTAAATTTCCCTTAGAGCACAGGAGACATATTAAGTAAAATAATCCATCAAAATCAGAAGCCCTATGCTAAATGTAGTGGTTGAAAAAGAAAGGCTTGATAGGCTCTTAGATTTGAATATTTGATCACCAGTCAGTGGCATTATCTGAAAGGCTTAGGAGGGTGGCTTTGTTGGAGAAAGTGTATTATTGGAGATAGGCTTTGATGCTTTAAAAAACCTAAGGAAGGCCCATTGGCTCTTTCTACCTACTGCCTGCAGAACTGGATAATGAACTCTCAGCTACCATGTTTGCCTGTATGCCACCAGAATCTCCACCATGATAATGTACAAAACCTCTATCTCATTGATTTTCCCAAAGAACCAGCTTCTGGTTTTGTTGATCTTTGTATAGTTCTTTTTGCTTCTACTTGGTTGATTTTAGCCCTGAATTTGATTATTTCCTGCCTTCTACTCCTCTTGGGTGTATTTGCTTCTTTTTGTTCTAGAACTTTCAGGTGTGCTGTTAAGCTACTAGTGTATGCTCTCTCCAGTTTCTTTTTGGAGGCACTCAGAGCTATGAGTTTTCCTCTTACAACTGCTTTCATTGTGTCCCATAAGTTTTGGGTATGTTGTACCTTCATTTTCATTAAATTGTAAAGTCTTCAATTTCTTTCTTTATTTCTTCCTTGACCAAGTTATCACTGAGTAGAATGTTGTTCAGCTTCCACATGTATGTGGGCTTTCTGTTGGTTTTGTAGCTACTAAAGACCAGCCTTCGTCCATGGTGATCTAGTAGGATGCAGGGGATTACTTCAATCTTCTTGGATCTGTTGAGGCCTGTGTTGTGACCAATTATATGGTCAATTATGGAGAAGGTACCATGAGGTGCTGAGGAGAAGGTATATCCTTTTGTTTTAGGATAAAATGTTCTCTAGATATCTGTTAAATCCATTTGGTTCATAACTTCTGTTAGTTTCACTGTGTATCAGTTTAGTTTGTGTTTCCATGATCTGCCCATTGCTGAGAGTGGGGTGTTGAAGTCTCCCACTATTATTGTGTGAGGTGCAATATGTGCTTTAGTAAAGTTTCTTTTATGAATGTGAGTGCCCTTGCATTTAAAGCATAGATGTTCAGAATTGAGAGTTCATCTTGGTAGATTTTTCCCTTGACAAGTGTGATGGTTTGTATATCCTTGGACCAGGGAGTGGCACCATCTGAAGGTGTGGCCTTGTTGGAATAGGCATGACCTGGTTGGAATGGGTGTGTCACTGTGGGTGTGGGTATAAGATCCTCACCCTAGTTGCCTGGAAGTCAGTCTTCCAGTAGCGGCCTTTGGATGAAGACAAAGAATTCTCAGCTCTGCCTGTGCCATGCCTGCCTGGATACTGCCATGCTCCCACCTTGATGATAATGGACTGAACCTCTGAACCTGTAAGGCAGCCCCAATTAAATATTGTCTTTATAAGACTTGCCTTGGTCATGGTGTCTGTTCACAGCGTAAAACCTTAACTAATACAACAAGTAGGAAGTATCCTTCCTTATCTTTTTTGATAGCTTTTGGTTGAAAGTTGATTTTATTTGATATTAGAATGGCTACTCCAACTTGTTTCTTGGGGCCATTTGCTTAGAAATTTGTCTTCCAGCCCTTAACTCTGAGCAAGTATCTGTCTTTGACACTGAGGTGACTTTCCTGTATGCAGCAAAATATTGGGTCCTGTTTACATACCCAGTCTGTTATTCTATGTCTTATACTGGGAAGTTGAGTCCAATAATGTTAAGAGATATTAAGGAAAAGTGCTTGTTGCTTCCTGTTGTTTTTTAATGTTGTTTTTGTGTTTGTGTGGCTATCTTTTTATGGGTTTGTTGAAAGATGGCTTTCTTACTTTTTCTAGGGTGTAGTTTCCCTTCTTGTGTTGGAGTTTTCAATCTTTTATCCTTTGTAGGGCTGAATTTGTGGAAAGGTATTGTGTAAATTTGTTTTTGTCATGAAATATCTTGGTTTCTCCACCTATGGTAATTGACAGTTTTGCTGGGCATAGTAGCTGGGTTGATATTTCCGTTCTCTTAGGGACTGTATGACATTGACCCTGAATATTTTAGCTTTTATAGTCTCTGGTGAGAAGTCTGGTGTAATTCTGATACATCTGCCTTTATATGTTACTTGACCTTTTTCCCTTACTGGTTTTAATATTATTTCTTGGTTTTGTGCATTTGGTGTTTTGACTATTATGTGATGGGAGGAATTTCTTTTCTGGTCCAATCTATTTGGAGTTCTGTAGGCTTCTTGTATGTTCATGGGCATCTCTTTCTTTAGGTTAGGGAAGTTTTCTTCTATAATTTTATTGAAGATGTTTACTGGCCCTTTAAGTTGGGAATCTTCACTCTCTTCTATACCTATTATCCTTACGTTTGGTCTTTTCATTGTGTCCTGGGTTTCCTGGATGTTTTGTGTTAGGAGCTTTTTGCTTTTTGCACTTTCTTTTACAGTTGTGTCAATGTTTTCTATGGTGTCTTCTACACCTGAGATTCTCTCTTCTATTCTGTTGGTGATGCTTGTATCTATGACGCCTGATCTCTTTCCTAGGTTTTCTAACTCCAAGGTTATCTCCCTTTGTGATTTCTTTATTGTTTCTGTTTCCATTTTTAGATTCCTTCCCATATTTGCTCGTGTTTTCCTGCTATTTTTTAAGGGATTTTTGTGTTTTCTCTTTAAGAGCTTCTACCTGCTAACCTGTGTTCTTCTGTATTTCTTTAAGGTAGTTATTTATATCCTTCTTACAGTCCTCTATCATCATCATGAGATGTGATTTTAAACAGAGTCTTGCTTTTCCTGTGTGTTGGGGTATTATTCATGGCTCACTGTGGTAGGAGAACTGGGTTCTAATTATGCCAAGTAGCCTTGGTTTTCTGTTGCTTATGTTCTTGCCCTTGCCTCTTGCCATCTGGTTATCTCTGGTGTTAGCTGGTCTTTCTGTCTCTGACTGTGTCTTGTCCCTCCTGCAAGCCTGTGTAACTCCTGGGAGACTAGTTCTCTCTGGGAAAAATTTGGGTAACAAGGGCTATGGCACAGGGTCAGCTCTGGGATGCAGATGGAAGCCAGAAGGATCCCGTCCCAGGCTGTGCCTTGGTTCCTGTGTCCTGATCGCTCTGGCTGGGTCGCTCTTGGGCCAGGATTTTGAGCAGAAGTTGTGGTCTTACCTGTGCTCACAAGTACATTGGTGCTCCTGGGAGTTCAATTTTTTCCTGATGGTATTTGGGTATGCATCACTGTGGCACAGGATCAGCTCCCAGTGCAGATGGAAACTGGAAGGATCCTGTCCCAGGCCGTTCCTCGGATCCCGTGTCATGAGGGCTCTGGGCTTGTCCCTCTGAGCATAAGTGGTGGTCTTACTTGTGCTCACGGGTGTTTCCACACTCCTGATAGACCAGTGCTTTCCCACAGGTATTTGGCTATGGAGCGCTATTGCATCCCTTACATCTTTTAAGATCACCATGGATTAAAGCCTAACTTCAACAACAATAGAAACAACAGAAAACCTACAAACTCATGGAAACTGAATAACTCTCTAATGAATGATTACTGGGTCAAGGAAGAAATAAAGAAGTAAATTAAATACTTTCTAGAATTTAATGAAAATGAGGGAACAGCCTATCCAAACTTATAGAGAGCAATGCTAAGAGGAAAGTTCATAGCACTAAATGCTTTCATTTAAAAAGTGGAGAAAGCTCAACTAACAATGGCAAACCTGAAAGCTGAAAGCTTTAGAACAAAAAGAAGCAAACACACTAAAAAGGAGTAGAAGACAAGAAATAATCAAACTCAGGGCTGAAATCAATCAATTAGTAGCAAAGAGAATACAAAGAATCAATATAACTAAGAGCTGATTCTTTGAGAAAAACCAACAAGGTAGACAAACTCTTAGCCAAACCAACTGTAAGGCAAAGAAGAAACAGTATCCAAATTATCAAGATCAGAAATGAAAAGGGAGATATAACAACAGAAACTGAGGAAATTAAAGAAAAACCAAAAAACAAAAACACAAGGTTCAAAAGCCTGTACTCCACAAAATTGGAAAATCTAAATGAAATGGATGATTTTCTAGACAGATACCATTTACCAAAGTTAATTCAAGATCAGGTAAACTAACCAGTCCTATAAGCCCCAAGGAAATATAAACAGTCATTAAAAGTTCCACAAGAAAAATAAAAAATCCCAGGGTTATAGGGTTTTAGCACAGAATTTTACCAGAATTTCAAAGAAGAGCTAATACCAATTCTCCTCAAACAATTCTATAACATGGAAACAAAAGGAACATGGCCAAATTCATTCTATGAGGTGACAGTCACACTGATACCTAAAACACACAGACTCAACAAAGAAAATTTCAGACCAATTTCTTTTATGAACATGGATGCAATAACTGAAAGAAAAAAATCATGTGATCATCTCATTAGATGCTGAAAAAGGCTGTGACAAAATATAACAGCCCTTCATGTTAAAAGTCTTGGAGAGATCATGAATACAAGATATATACTGAAACATAATAAAAGCAAGATACAGCAAGCCAATAGCTAATATCAAATTAAATGGAGAAAACCTTAAAGCAATCCCACTAAAATCAGGGACAAGACAAGGCTGCCCACTCACTATCTATTCAATATAGTATTTGATGTTCTAGCTAGAGCCATAAGACAACAAAAATAGATGAAGGGAATATAAATCAGAAAGAAAGAAGCCAAAGTATCATTATTCACTGACCATATGATAGTATACATAAGCACACCCAACCCCTGCCCATTGAAGTACCAGGGAACTTCTTCAGCTGATAAATACCTTCAGCAAAGGGGCTAGATACAAAATACAAAGAAATCAGTAGAGTTCTCTTATACAAATGATAAACAGTCTGAGAAAGAAATTAGGAAAACAACACCTTTCACAATGGCCACAACTAATATAAACTATCTTTGTGTAACTCTAACCAAGTAAGTGAAAGACCTGTAGAAAAAGAACTTAAAGTTTCTGAAGAAAGAAACTGAACATACCAGACGGTGGAAAAATCTCCATTTTCATGGATTGGTAGGATTGTAACATAGTAAAATGATCATCTTACCAAAAGCAATCTACAGATTCAATGCAGTTCCCATCAATTTCAACACAATGTTTTTTACAGTCCTTGAAATAGCAATTCTCAACTTTGTATGGAAAAAGAAAAAAACCCAGGACAGCTAAACAATATTGAACAATAAAATAACCACCATCCCTGATCTCAAGCTGTACTACAAAGCAATTGTGATAAAAAACAAAAGACTGAACGGTATTAGTACAGAGACAGACAGGTTGATTAATGGAATCAAATCAAAGACCAGAAATTAACTCACACACCTATGGACACCTGATTTTTGAAAAGGAAGCCAAAACTATGTAATGGATAAGAGAAAGTATCAACAAATGGTGCTTGTCTACCTGAATGTCTGCATGTAGAAGAATGCAAATAGATCCATATTTATCACCCTACACAAAACTCAAGTCCAAGTGGATCAAGAATCTCAATGGAAAACAGGATATACTACATCAAATAGAAGAGAAAGTCGGAAATAGCATTTAACAAACTGGACAGGAGACTACTTCCTCAACGGAATACTAGTTGCTCAGTCTCCAAGATCAACAATTGATAAATGGGAACTGGTGAAGCTGAAAATCTTCTGTAAAGCCTACAGATTGGAAAAAGATCTTTACTAACCCTACATCTGACAGAGGGCTAATATCTAAAATATATAAGGAACTCAAGTAGTTATACTGTAACAAATCAAATAACCCAATTTAAAAATAGAATACAGATCTAAACAGAATTTTAAACAAGGAAATCTTGGATGGACAAGAAGCACCTAAAGAAATGTTCAACATTTTTAGTCCTCAAGGAAATGCAAATCAAAATGACACCAAGATTCTATCTTACAGCAATTGGAATGACTGAGTTCTAAAACTCAAGTGATATTACATGCTAGCAAGGATTTAAAGAAACTGGAACACTCATTTATTGTTGGTGGGATTGCAAACTTGTATAATGACTCTGGAAATCAATCTGGCAGTGGAAGTAGTTCTACCTCAAGACCCAGCTATACTGCTCCTGGGCATATACTCAAAAGATACTCCACCATACCACAAAGACATATGCTCCATGATGTTCATAGCAGCTTTATTCGTAATATCCAGAAACTGGAAACAACCCAGATGTCCCTAAAACACAGAATGGATAAAGAAAATGTGGCGATTTCCACAACTGAATACTACTCCACTATTAAAAACAAGGACATCATGAATTTTTAATGAATGGAACTAAAAAAAATATTATCCTGAGTGACCTAGTTTTCCAGACCGAAAAGAACATACATAGTATGTACTTACTAATAAGTGGATATTAGCCATAAAGTACAGGATACCCAGGATACACTCCACAGACCCAAAGAAGCTTAACAAGAAGGAAGGCCCAAGTGAGGATGCTTGAATCTCAGAATGGGGAATAAAATAGTCATAGGAGGCAGAGGAAGGGAGGGAACTTGGGGGTGGTTTTGCAGGAAAATGGGAGGGTCAGGATTAAATGTAGGGAGAGACAGGAGAGAGGGCCGGAGCACCCAGAGAATGACTTGAAATCTGCAGCTGCCAGTAGTAGAGATTGGAGAGTGGGCAGAATCTCAAGTATGTGCCAGAGACCTGGGATAGTGGAAGCTCCCAGGAGTTAGTCAGATGACCTTAGTTTAGAAGTATAACAATGGGTATATGGCAGGACCCCCAGTGGAGGGCTAAGGGCACCAACCCACCAAATTTCTACCGTTTACAAGAAATGCAGGGACAAAGATGGAGCAGAGATTGAGGAAATAGTCAACCAATAACTGGCCCAACTTGAGCCCCATCCATGGGCAAGCACCAGTTCCTGATACTATTAATGATAGTCTGCTATTCTTGCAGATAGGAACCTGGCATAACTGTTCTCTGAGAGGTTCTACCTAGCAGTGGACTAAAATAGATGCAGATACCAACAGCCAAATACTGGACAGAGGTCAGGAACTCTTATGGAAGAGTTGGGGAAGGATTGAAGGTCCTGAAGGGGATAGGAACTCCACAGGAAGAAAAACACAGCAAACTAACTTAGACCCTTAGGAGCTTTCAAAGACTGAACCACTAACCAAAGAGCTTCCACGGGCAGGACCAAGTCCCCCAGACCCCATACACACACATGTAACAGATGTCTCCATGTGGGTTTCTGAACAACTAGAGCAGAGGCTGTCCCTAAAGCTGTTGTCTGTTTGTGGAACCTGTTCCTCTACAGGGCTGCTTTGTCTGGCCTCAGTGAGAGAGGATGAGCCTAACTCTGCAGAGATTTGATATAAGGATGGGAGGATACTCAGGGAATGGTGGGCACCCTCTCAAAGGAGAAGGGGAAGGGGGATGAAGGGAAGTGACTTTATGGGGGAGGGACTAGGAGGAGGGGGCATTTATTGGGATGTATATTTTTTAAAAAGATATGCATTTACTTTATCACATGACTATAGGAAAATCCAGAATACATTTCATAAATATAGTCACCCTTCTTTTTTTTAATTAGATGTTTTCTTTATATACATTTCAAATTTCAAATGCTATCCTGAAAGTTCCCTATATTCTCTCCCTGCCCTGCTCCCCTACCCACCCACTCCCACTTCTTGTCCCTGGCATTCCCCTGTACTCGGGCATATAAAGTTTGCAATACCAAGGGGCCTCTTTTCCCAGTGATGGCCGACTAGGCCATCTTCTGCTACATATGCAGCTAGAGACACAAGCTCTGGGGGTACTTGTTAGTTCATATTGTTGTTCCTCCTATAGGGTTGCAGACCCCTTCAGCTCCTTGTGAACTTTCTCTAGCTCCTTCATTAGGGGCCCTGTGTTCCATCACACTGTGAGCATCCACTTCTGTATTTGCCAGGCACTGGCATAGCCTCATATGAGACAGCTATACCAGGGTCCCTTCATCAAAATCTTGCTGGCATATGCAATAGTGTCCGGGGTTGGTGGCTGATTATGGGATGGATCCCCGGGTCGGGTAGTCTCTGGATTGTCCATCCTTTCATCTTAGCTCCAAACGTTGTCTCTGTAGCTCCTTTCTTGGTCATCCTTCTTCTTAATAAAAGAACACCTGAGTTAGGTTAGCATGCATGTAACAGAAGACATGTGTGCATGGAGCAGGGGCAGGTGGTTGGAAATATATGTCTAAAATAGCTAAGCAGTGAATCAGAAGGAAACAAGGAATCATCCACGAGAATGAGGTCCATACCATAAAGAACATGAAGATAATCCAAGGCAATGGAAACACTGAAGGAAATGAGGAGGAATAGGAAATATACCCAGTACTTTGTGCTGCTCTACTGGGGCAGCATGGGGAATGGTGACAGAGCAGAGAGGGTAGGGTGGAGGGAGGCATTGCATATATACTCCATAGTTTGCTCTTATCGCTACTAAAGGGAGGCAGGGATGGGCGAAAATAGGAACCTTTTCCCTCCTTCACAGGAGACAGAGTCAGTTCAAAAGGCTTATATGCCTGAGACAAGACAGAGTGATAAAGCCTGGAGATTGAATCCCTCCTAGAGAAAGCTTATTCAGAGAGTATTCACTGTAGGTTTGACCCACCAGCAAGTGCTTACCCACCTAAAGTCCTGGAACAAGATCACCTGCTGTATCCCCTGAGAAACGTTTTAATGTCCCTTTATGGTTGTTCATGTTACTGGAGAAACTGAGTTTCTTTTCAAAGTTCTTAGTCTTATTAATAAAATGAATTAAAAGTGGACTTATTAGGAAAAGAAAGGGCCCTTTATTAGATCTTGAGAGGAAAATAACAGTCAAGCAAGTTGCAAATCTTAGCAGTTGCCAGGGAGAGGGAGATTGAGAGAAAGTCATACCTTTCAAATTAAGCAAGGATGTCAGCAAGCAGCTGCATGGCCAAAGATCAGGTGGGGATTCAGAAGATTTAGAAAGCTCAATGTAGAAGAATGAAAATAGATCCATACTTAGTACTTTTCACAAAACTCAACTCTAAATGATTCAAAGACTTCAACATAAAACTAGTTACACTGAATATAATAAAATAGAAAATGGGGACTACCCTTAAAGTCAATGGCACAGTAGAAGACTATGTGACCAGAACACCATTAGTTTAGGCTCTAAGATCAAGAATTAATAAACAGGACCGCAAAAATTTGAAAACTTTCTGTAAGACAAAGGGCACCATCAATCAGACCATGTAACAGCCTATGTAATGGGAAAAGATTTTTTTAAACCAATTCCACATCCAATAGAGGGCTAGTATCTAAAATATATAAAGAACTCAAGGAACCATATACTTTTTAAAAAAAATAAACCAATTAAAAAATGAGGAACAGATCTAAACAGAATTCTCAATAGAGAGATCTCAGATGTCTGAGAAACACCTAAAGAAATGTTCATCATCCTTAGCCATTAAAGAACAAACACAAAACTAATTTAAAATTCTGTCTTAGACTTGTCAGAATGGTTAAGATCAATAACACAAGTGAGAGCATATGATGGCAGAGATGTGGCGCAAGAGAAACTTGGAGGAGCCTCCATTGCTGGTGGAGTGCACACTTGCACAGCCATTATGGAAATCAACATGTGGGTTCCTCTGAAAGATGGGAATCTATCTCAAGACCCAGCTATACCACTTTCAGCCACATACCCAAAGGACACTTCATCCTACCACAAGGACACTTGCTCAACCATTTCATTGTATCTTTATTCATAATAGCCAGAAAATGGAGATAACCTAGATGTCAACAGATGAATGGATAAATAAAATGTGGTACATTTATACAATAGAGCATTATTCAGCTGTTAAAAAATGACATCATGGTCAAGTTGCCGTGGCGCGGAGAACTCTGCAAAACAAGAGGCTGGGGATTGCGTTAGCAAGAAACCAGTTCTCGCCGGAGCTTGGGGAAGGAAGTCTCTCTGCGGAGGTCTGAGGGAAGCAGCGCTCGCAGCAGGTAGACAGACGCCGAGCCGTCATCATGGATAAAGGTGACCCCAACAAGCCGCGGGGCAAAATGTCCTCGTACGCGCCTTCTTCGTGCAGACCTGCCGCGAGGAGCACAAGAAGAAGCATCCCGACTCGTCGGTGAACTTCGCTGAGTTCTCCAAGAAATGCTCCGAGAGATGGAAGACCATGTCTTCAAAGGAAAAGTCCAAGTTTGAAGATTTGGCCAAGAGCGACAAAGCTCGTTATGACAGGGAGATGAAGAACTATGTTCCTCCCAAAGGGGATAAGAAAGGAAAGAAAAAAGACCCCAATGCTCCGAAGAGACCACCGTCTGCCTTCTTCCTGTTTTGCTCTGAAAATCGCCCAAAGATCAAAATTGAACACCCAGGCCTGTCTATTGGAGATACTGCGAAGAAACTGGGTGAGATGTGGTCTGAGCAATCTGCCAAAGATAAACAACCGTATGAGCAGAAAGTAGCTAAACTAAAGGAGAAGTATGAAAAGGATATTGCTGCATACCGTGCCAAGGGCAAAAGTGAAGCAGGAAAGAAGGGTCCTGGTAGGCCAACAGGCTCAAAGAAGAACGAACCAGAAGATGAGGAGGAGGAAGAAGAGGAGGAAGAGGAGGAAGATGAAGAGGAAGAAGAGGAGGATGAAGAATAAGTGGCTGTCCTAAAGTGTGGAGTATATTTGCTCAGGCAATTATTTTGCTAAGAATGTGAAATTCAAGTGCAGCTCAACATTAGCTTCAGTATAAAAACTGTACAGATTTTTGTATAGCTGATGAGATTCTTTGTAGAGAAAATACTTTTTAAGAAGAGTTTGTAGCTTTTTCAGGGGCTACAACTACAGTTAGATTTAAAGCTTTTGATGTTGAATGTTTCTAAATATTTAATGGCTTTTTTAATTTCTTATGCTAGCAAAAAAAAAAAAAAAACTTCATAGGAATTTGTATTACCAGTAAAAAAATTTTTTAGGATGTTGCATTTTTTTGTTTTTTTTTTAAATTTGTAATAAAATAATGTATATTAAAAAATGACATCATGAAGTTTGTAAGCAAATGGATAGAACTCGAAAAAAGTCATTCAGAGTGAAGTTACTCAGACCCAGAAAGATAAATATGGTATGTATTTGCTTATATGTAAATATTAGCCATCAAATAAATGCTAATCATAGACCCAGAGAGGAATACGGGGTTTGAGGAGGGGAAATGGGGTTGAGGAAAGGAATCCAGTGAGAGACAGCTAGAATTGGCAGGCATTTGAGGGACAGTATGCGAACCCAGTTCAGTGACTTTCTAAAATATATGAAGGCCATCCTAAAAAAATTCCCAAATGATGAGGGAAAAGGAGTCCCAACTAGCCATGTCTTGACACCAAATGAAGCTTCCAGTTCTGGGAATACATCCTGTTGAGTTGTTGGCCAAAAGGGTCCTACAGAAATTCCCAAATAACCCTGGGTGTTGCCAAGACAGTAGGTTGCTCTCTGCAAACTGACAGCAAGCCTTATTGCTGAAGACAACACCTACACAACTCATTAAACTTGGAGAGGGTGAGCTGGTGCCTGCATAGAACCATCGCTCTAATGTCTTTGGTGAGGATATATAGACAAAGTATATTTCTAATAAAAGGGGGTGTTGAGATGAGAGCGAGAGCTTGCACACATACAAGAGATAGATAGAGAGAGAGAGAGAGAGAGAGAGAGAGAGAGAGAGAGAGAGAGAGAGAGAACCCAGAGTCTCTGGAAAAGCATACTTAAGCTTTTGGACAATATCTGAAAGACAGTTACTCAAAAGAAAAGAAAAGGAAAAAGAAAAAAAAAAAAGAAATGTTGACCCAGATATTAGATAACCTGGACAGTGTTGCCCAGAGGGAAGCTGTGTAATGACTGTAGGAAGGGAAGGTAACTACTTATGTCATTGAGAGGGTAACTACTCCTCCCCTTTCCCAAGCATGTCTTCACATGAATCAGATATTCTGTGGAGAGGACTCCATGCCAGATGCTTGACAGTGAATTAACTCTTAAGGGAGGGAAGAACATTATGTTTTAATCATGGGTCGCTTCAGAATGTTACATCTCCATTTAGAGTCACAGGTATTCCACACTTTTGACTAGGATGCCTAAGGAAGACTGGTTATGATGTTTATCTTTCTAGTTTACCAGGGAAATAGGAGGAAGGGTCCAAAGCCTGTGGGGAGGGGTCTCTCCTCAACAACCTCCCAGGCTCCTAATCCCAGTCTAGCTACTTAATAATGCCAACCAGAAAGAGATTTCACATTGGTGACACGTAGGTCTGACAGCTTATCTCAGATGACCTTGCAGGAGACATGGGAGCTGGAATAATGATGTGTGGAGTCACAGAACTGAATGTGTGTGTGCAATATGTATGTATGTATGTATGTATGTATGTATGTATGTATGTATGTATGTATGTATGTATGTGTGTATGTATGCATGTGTGAATGTATGCATGTATGTATGTATGCATGTGTTAATGTATGCATGTATGTATATGTATGTACGTATGCATGAATGTACGCATGTATGTATATCTCAAGATCTAGAAGGTATTCATATGGTGTGTGTGGACTCCTGAATTTGTTCCCTTCCCAATGTGTCTAGCTGAATAAATCCCTTTTCTCTGATTTTCACTAGTGCATGTGCCTGTAGTTGGTATACTGAGGACTGGCATGCAAACCTTGCTTTTTAAGGCTGCTAGGGCCCAGGTTTGTACCTTAAACTCTGTTAACATCAAAAGCAGTGGCACGGTGGGGCAATCAGGTCTGTAAACACAGTGCAAGTTTCTGGAATTTCACAATGCTTCATTGCTAGATATCTCAGACTTTGCACTAAAGGGAAAAAAAATCACCAAACAGGAAAGTAAAACATTGCCAATATTAAAAAAAACAAACAAAACAAAACAAAACAAAACAAAACAAAACAAAACAAAACAAAACAAAAAAACCCAATCTCCAATATAACCTGGCATTGTGGTGCAAGCTACTTAGGAATCTGAAGCAGGTCTGTGAGCTACCAGGCCTAGGTCTTTTTTGCTAAGTAAGCCAAAAGCAGTGAAATTAGTGGTTTATCTTAACACACAGCTTCAAGCTGACTCAATCAAGAAAAACAAACAAAGCTGACCCTTTTTTCTTTGTCTATATGTTGAAGATCAACCATCAAGGCCACATCACATTCTGATTCTGAAACTAACTAATCCAAATACAGCAAACCCTGTAGGAGTGGGGTGTAGTATAGCCCAGTCTATCTCTATATCATCTCTCTATCTATATATTTGTGTGTGTACACACGCACACATGCACCTGCATATATGTTTTCAGTTTAGAACTAGACTAGCATTTGGGGTGCTCTTGCCTGGAAAAGACAATCTCTCCAACTCCTGAATCACCTGCTATCGAATCCTGAATCACCCCCTAAACTGTATATAAATTATATCCAGTTGACTGTAGCACTCAGTGTTGAAGCCTCATGGGCTTTTTTTGTCTCCATCCTGTTTGGCATGTTTGTACGTGTTATCCTGGTTTGGTTTCAATTTGGAGAGTCATGTTGATGAGATTATAGGTGTAGATTCTGATGTTACTAGGAGACACAATCTCATAGCAAACTCCCTGACCTTTCTTCTGTAGTGTTTCCTAAACTTTCAGATTGGGAACATTTTGTAGGTGTATCCAATGAGACAAGGCTCCACAACTCGGGGTTTTGATAGGTTGTGTTTTAATGTGGCAGTGTCTGTATGTTGCAAAGAGAAGTTTCTCTAATGAGGGTAAAAATAAATGTTCATAAATTATTAGAGATTATGCTGGTTTAGTAAATCTTTGGTTGTATAGATTATCCTCTGGTAACCAGGACTTTACTAGCACTAAGGTGTTAGTTAAGTTTCCAGCACCAACATGGCCTCCTTGTTGAGCAAGTCCTAAATCAAATTAGAGAGCTGTTGGCTACCACCAAGCTATGTGTGGCACTACTTCACCATTGCAGTTATCATGTTATGCTGGTTGTTTATGTGGTTCATAGGTGTCATGGCTGGGAAGGACAATTGGTTGCCTCCATCCTTTGGAAGCTTGTATGATGACTTCTGACATCATGAAAGCTAGTCCTCAGAGAGGAGACTTTCAGGTCAGTTTCAACTCAGGGGCCTCTGAACCCTGTTTCTCATCTACATGGTGTCTTCATCAAGGTATTTAAATAGAAAATTTCTAATTTTTTATTATTTTGGGTTCTTTGCAGTTGTTTTATTTTTGGGTACAACGTTTCAGTATGGGTCCCAGACTGCCTTCAAACACAGTAGCTTTCTACCTCTCCCTTGGAAGTACTAGCATTGCTGGCATGTTCCACAAACTTTGGGATTTCTTTGAAGTTTTCATAGCCAGACATCAGAACTGAACAGGAGGCCCTGGGATGTTTTTCTTGTTAACTCTGAGACTAATAGTGTTTGAAGTGGTGGACAAGCTGCTTGAGGGCAGAACATGAGCGTTGGTGTTATAAGTGGTTGGACTTTGAAACATCAAGGCCACAATGTAGTTTCTGATTCATGCCCAGAATCAGCATGATAGAAAATGGAGTGTACCAGGAGGGCAAGTACTACTTGATGCTATGTTCATTTTGATTACTGTCTCATGGGGCTGAAGATATAAATTAGAATATACTATTTTGTATATTTACTTAATAATGCATTTAAATGTTTGTGTATACCTCTTGTGGCAGAGAAAGTGGTATAAAGTAAGGAGCAATTTAAAAATAGTAAAGATGAAGGATAGGGGTGTAACCTAGTGCTGGGACTCTTGTCTAACATGTTGGGACTCTAAGTTATATCCCTAGCACAACCAACAAACCAACGAAATCAAATGTAAAAATGAGAAATAATCAGTTACCTAACAGCTAGAATGTGTTGTAAATTGGCACACAGTATTATTACAATGGTTAATCTTCATAGTCTACCTGATTGGTTTTAGAATCATCATGGAAACAAAGTATGTTTATGTGGAGCAATGGACTGCACATAGACAGCCTGGTCTCCAGTCGAGCATAGGTCTTGAACCCTGGGGGGAACCGATGTGTGGTGATTCCTACCTATATGGGACGGAAGGCATTCGATCATGTCTTCTGGACCCTCGGCTCCTATCGAAGTTACCCTCCCCACAGCCCCCACAAGAGAGGTGTGTGGCTATCAGCCATGTAGGAGCACCACCAAGCCTTCCCATATGCAAGTAAGGTTTCCCCCAAACTCTCAGTCCAACCCAATGAGAGGTACCTGCTGTCTAAGCTTGAATCACCCCCCAAAACAGCATATAAATTCTATCCAGGAAATTAAAGGTGAGCGAGAACTATTCTGTCCCTTGAGTTTTTTGTTCCAAGAGCTGTAACACTTGGGAAGAGATCTTCTCTCCCGAAGAAGATCTCCCTGAGGTCCTTCCACAGGCCTCACTGGTTTGGCTTCTCGTAGGCTCAGCCAGACAAGACTCAGTGCATGGCCAGCTTGGAGTTACTGAACGACCTGGAAGAAAAGGCAGAGACTTCATCTCCCTTCCTGCACTCACTTCCCTTCACAGGAACCCTCGCAGCAGGACTGGCCAGAGGTCTCTGTGGAAAACCTCTGGTACCCAGGCCCACATGTTTAGGTTTGTCTGGATAGGTTAAATGAGAAGAGAAGACCTAGCTTGAGTGTGGGCAGCCCTGGGCTGGGGCTCCAGGTCGAACAAAAAGGAGAAAGTGGGCAGAGCAGCAGCATTCATCTTCTGGCTGTGGCTGTAATGTGATGTAACGTGCCTTTCTTTCCCTGAAATGATAGACTGTATTTTTTAAGGTATAAGTGAGAATAACAGCAATAATCATAATATGAGAAAAATGTTTTTTCTTTAAAAGTTGTTTATCAGATATTTGGTCATAGAAATAGGAAAAGATACTAATGCAATATGAATGATCAAAATTAACAAGTAGGCAGGCGTGGTAGTCCTCATTCTGTAATGCCCGGGTTTCCCTGGAAGGTCTGAATGGGAGGCACAGACATTTTTGTATATAGACATTTGGAGCAAGTTGGGTACAAGTTCCATTTCAGATACTGGGGTTGAGGTGCCGTGGCATTTCCAGCATGCCTGGACTTTTCTGCTTGGGAACTCACTGTATTGGGAAAATACTGAAAGAGATGCTTGGAAGTGTGTGTGTGTGTGTGTGTGTGTGTGTGTGTGTGTGTGTGTGTGTGTGTAAAGTAAGTGCAGAGAAACTCTCTGGAATCTACCAAGGATGACCCCAGAGACGACTCCTAGTAATGGGGGATACTGAGCCTGACACACTCTTTCTTTGGAAGAACCTTCCATTCCAGCTCAGGGTCGCGGGACAGGGGGGTCAAATGTCAGGTTCAGCGTCCTCGAGCACATGGGAACCTCGGACTTGTCTGAAGAGTGCACTACACTAGAAACTGGTACGCTCCATTCACAACTGGCCACCACAGACATTCCTTATTACTGTTTGTCTGGAACCTTCCCCTATAACTTAAATCATCGAACAGTCAGGGTTAAGTGTTAGTGTACATATTTCCAGAAATTTTGAGAATCTCACCTTAGGGAAATGGTACTGTTAAATTTTTGTACACTGAAAAAGTGTCCTAAAATATATCACTAACAAACGCTTACTCTATTCAGAGAAACTTTTGCCCATTTTAAGCTAGAAATGCCTTGGGATCTAGCGACATCATTTCTGCAGCTAAGTATCAGTGGCCAGTTTTGACGCCCTCTCATGGCGTACATGGGTAACTGCAGCACTCCCTTGTAAAACCCATTAACTGCTTCATTTTTTTAAAAGTCAGGATTAAAAAAAATTAAAATTCATTTAATATACATAGAGTGGATTTCACTCAAATTTTCTTATATTTTGCTAATGCTTTAAAACTGGATAAAACTCTCTCTCTGTCTCTCTGTCTCTCTGTCTCTCTGTCTCTCTGTCTCTCTCTCTCTCTCTCTCTCTATATATATATATATATATCTGTCACAGAAAAATAATAATGTAAACATTCTGGAAAAATAGCATAGGATGACAATTAATGATAATTATATTTTTTCATTTATTCAAAAATGAGTAGAAACCAACTATTTTTAGTATTTTATTTTATTTTATTTTATGTGTATGGGTGTTTTGCCTGCATGCATGTCTGTGTGCCATGTGCATTTAGTGCCCACAGAAGTGGGAAGAGGGCATCAGATACACTAGGGATGAAGTCAGAGGATTGTGAGCTGTCATGTGGGTACTGGGAATTGAACCTGGGTCCTCTGAACAACCAGCCAGTGCTCTTGGTCACTGAGCCATCTCTCCAGTCCTGCCCTGCCCTCTTTTAACTTCACAGTATATTGTGAACTTTTTCTCTGTCTATAGTAAATGTATAATTGAATCACTTGTCAGTTTCCGGATAATTATCATTCAATTTTTGGATATATATAGATCACAATATAACAATGTTTATATGCATGCTCTATAGAGCAAATAAGTTCATCCTTTAAAAATATCAAATTTTAGTGTTTAGTGTCTGGGGAGATTGAGTTACCATTGTTTCTGAACTAAGTCTGTGTTGCATTTTCTTTTAGGCAGGAGCTCAGCTGGGTTCAAGAGAGAGAGGTACAGTGGCAAAGCATCGGTTTGCCAGATGTGCACCACAAAGGCTGGGGGGGGGGTGAAGCACGAGGTTGGCATGGTCGCAACCTGACAGTTGTGAGCTGGGTGGAGACATTACGGAGCGCCAGGCCAGAGAATCTCCAGGAGATAAAATAGGTCAGCCTTTGCCCACCAGTGCATGGCCAGCCAGGCTGCCAGGGCAGAGGCACAACCGTGGGAGCGTGTCGGCTCTACTTTTTAGATATTTCCTTCAACAGAGACCCTACCTTTAAAAAAAAAAAAGATGGAGAGTGATGGAGGGATCTATGTCAATTTTTGATGTTTGGCCTCCACATGCATGTAGAGTGGCCACACACACACACACACACACACACACACACACACACACACAGAGAGAGAGAGAGAGAGAGAGAGAGAATAATATGTTCACAAAGGGTCTATACCATTCCCAGCACGTGACAGGTGCTCAGAACAATCATGTTGACGTTTGACAGTGCTCTTCTCAAAGCCATGGTCATAGAAGTGAAGTTAGTCTCAAGATACCTTCTGAATGCACACCATGGAACCCCCTCTTCTTCTCAGCTGTTTCTAAGGGTTCAGACTAGACGGACTTGGCTTTCATGAGAGTCATTTCATAGTACCTGTACTGAGCTCAAGGCTAAAGAAACCCCTGTATTTATCATCAATATCTATGAAGCCAGTAGCTTGGATAAAGGTACTAAGATTCACATTTTTTAAATGAAATTTATTCCCTCTGCTTTGAAACAATAATGGCTCCCTCAAAAGTTTTGGTTTAGTCAACTAATGGTTACCTAGCTAGGCAGTGATTCTCAGCCTGTGGGTCATGACCTCTTTGGTGTGGCATATCAGATATTCTGCATACCAGATATTTACATTATGATTCATAACAGTAGTAGGATTACAGCTAGGAAGTAGCAACAAGAAAACTTAGTGGTTAGGGGTCACCACAAGATAAGGAGCTGCATTAAAGTATTGCAAAATTAGGGAGGTTGAAAACCACATATCTAAAGATATAATACAACTATATCTAGTTTTAATTCATTAATAAAGTAATTAAAAATAGTCAGGCATGGTGGCTTATACCTGGAGTCCTAGAATCTGAAGCAGAGGATTGCTGTGAGTTTGAGATCAGTTTAGGATACATGGTGAGTTCAAGACCAGCCTGGATGACAGTGTGAGAGTCTTAAAAGCAAACAACAATAGCGACAACAAAAGGGACAGACATCTCGGGGCAATACTAGATCATTCCAGTCCACATTATCTACTCTGCTAGGGAAGTGGTTTACAACAGGTAAAATGTGGCAAATGGTGACCTTTAACAGCACGGAGTTAAGCTGGGAGGTAGGAGGAAATTCTTCAATGAAGACCAGCAGAAGGCATGCTGGGAGAGAAGAGAACTCTTCCCACTTCTCCCCACCAGGAGTGAGATGCCCCCTACTTCACTGCTTTCTTTCCCTCTCTGCTCGCTCACCCTTCGGCCTGCTCTGGGAAGGAAGCTGGTGGTAGATGGGCTGGCACAGAAGTGGTGAAGAGGCTATGCTGTGGCAGCACAGAAGGGAAGTGGCAGCTCTTACGTGCATCTTCACAGTACCTCTTGCTGATGGTTTGCCGCAAGACCGTGGTGTCCCTATCCAAGCATGAAGAACTTCTCAGTGGAACAATGTTACACCAGATTTCTTCATGGCTATGGATGGATGTCAGAGACAGTGCTGGAATTACCCCAGAACAGAGATATGGTGGACAGATGGTGACCCCAGAGACACCCACTGTCTAGCTCTGCTGACCTGAACACAGCAAGAGGGACTGTGAAGATGTATGGAAGAGGTGGGAGATTATTTTGAACTATCTATGGAGATCTCAGGGAATCACAGGAGCCCCTGTGGGAGGGAGGCGGAGTGAAGAGAAGGCACTCTGACATTAAAGAAATCAGCAGGAATGATGTGGTTCTGAAGGGTTGAGGAATGAGGCAGCTGAACAAGGAAAGGGAACTAGTTTTCTTATCAGACACAAGATAAGAAAACTAGTCATTCAGAAGACAGAGTAGATGTAGGGATGCAGGGGAGCATCCTTCCAGGAGGTGGCACCTTTGAGCCCTTTGCTTCAGCCAGTCACTCAGATGCCAGACTCTGTACAGACTACAAGACTATGTGGCTTTAAATCTATAAATATGCATTGTACAGTGTAGTAAGAAGTTGAATTCAAGTTCAAGTTCATAAAAGACCCTGTGCAACCTCAAATCTGAGCAAACGTTCCCTTACCCAAGCAATCTTGTCTAGTAGTAACTCTGTCCTGGGGCAACTTACTCTCCAGGCCCAGGTGGCATAAGGAAGAAAGTTTTATCCCTAGCATTCAGCATTTGGAAACCCTCCACATCTGTTCTCCCTGGGCTATGCTTTCTCAGCTTTGGGGTGTCTAAATCTTCTACTCTCCTTTACCAGAGTTCCCTTTTTATTTTTACACCCTGTGTTTACCTGGCCATGTGAATTCTGTCCTTCGTTTGAACTCAGACTGCTGTGCCTTTATCGTGTAAGGTATGATAAACCTAGTCTGGTAGAGAACCTGGTTCTAGAGGTCTTTACAGGGAATGGGGTGTTGTGGTATCAGCAGAGAAAAACAAGAGCAGGTGTTAAGCAACTGTAGTACCCAAGGCGTTGTGCTAAGCTCTTCTTGTACGGTTTTGTATAACAGATGTGGAATAGTGAGATTTTCACTCCCCTGGTATTTAAAAAGTCTAGTATTGCCAAGTCTGACTATAGAGGCATCCCGGGCAGCTGCGGGCACTGTTTTACTTAAGATTTCCAGTGCTGTGATAAAACCCCAATGCCATAAGCAACTTGGGGAAGAAGGGGCTTATTTCAACTTAGATGTATGTCCACAACATAGTCCATCAGGACTCAAGCAGGACCTCAAGCAGGGCTGGAACCTGGAAGTAGGAGCTGATGTAGAGGCCATGGAGGCGTGCTGCTTACTGGAGAGCACCTTATGTCTCTTGTACCCCAGGTTGGGCTTGGATTTACTACGTAGTTGAAGATAACTCCTGCTTGTTTAGTGTTGGTCGCTGGGCATAGCAGGCAGAAAGAAAACAGTTCCTGGTGGTGGAGCCCTTGAGTTACCACCAGATCTCTAGACTCCTGTCTTCTTCTTTTTCTGCAGTCTTTTCTGTCTGTCTCTGATCCATGGGAAATGGGCTTATAATTTAATGGGTGTTCATATAAGAATTATTAAAAGAACCTTTGGCTGAACAATGTTGGTCTGCTAGTGTATGTGTGTATGTGTGTATGTGTGTGTGTGTGTGTGTGTGTGTGTGTGTGTGTGTGTGCGCGCGCGCACGCATGCATGCGTGTGAAACTATGGGTACTCCAGTTCTTCCTTTAGAACTTTTGTTCTTTAAGGGAGCATTTTTTAAAATAGATATTTTCTTCATTTACATTTCAAACCTGAAAGTCCTCTATACCCTCCCCCCTGCCCTGCTCCCCACCCACCCACTCCCACTTCCTGGCCCTGGCATTCCCCTGTACTGGGGCACATAATGTTCGCAAGACCAAGAGCCTCTTCTCCCACTGGTGGACTACCAGGCCATCTTGAGGGAGTGTTAGATGAATAATTCCATTGACTGAAGCACTGTAGACTGTCAAGCCAATCAGGTTGGAGTGAGGAAGCCTGGCTCTGAAGACAACAAAAAAGAAATCAGATGCTCCTCCTAGGTCTCTGTATCTTCATGCCTTGGTCTATTTCTCACTGCCCTGAGAAATCTGAGCTCAACATGAACAGCTCCTGGAACCACATAGCTGAAAACCTTATGTCCTTCAGAACAGGTGAGAGTCAGCAGAACCTTTGTGTGTGATAGGGTTGGCAATGAGGTTGCTAAGGCAGCTGCTTGAATATGTGACCTGGTGTTTGTCTTATGCAGGAAACACTCACTGAACAGTGCAGCTAGCCACAGGTGGACAAGACAGGAGAGAACGAAAGACTTGGGGCTAGAAAGGAGAGGGACAGCATTCTAGAGTCAGGAGAGGTATGAGACTGTCTCCCCCTTCTCCTCGCCTGTGTTTGGCTGAGCTCCTCTTAGTCCTTCACATGCGCCATGATTTCTCAAATATGCTTCCAGCATGCTGCAAATTCATTAATGCTTATTCTAATTATTATATTAATTAAATGAGGCCAGAGGTGGCCAGGGTCATAGTAGAATGTCCATCTCTTGATCATGCATTTCTAAGGGTGAAAATGTGTGGCAAAGAGGTGCTTTCCCCAAAACCAATTCAGAGTGTTATAAAAATGCAAGAAGTCAGCAAGCTAGCCAGCCAGTCAATCAGTCCTCTGAGGGCTATGCTTTGATTGCTACAATACCATTCTGAAGCAACCTCATCCGTTCTCTAGAGTCATGGGCAGAACTTTGTCTTCTTTTTCTCTTTATGATGATCATTAGGAGTCTCCTAAAAACTAGCTCTGGATGTCCAGTGTGAAGAAGGGACAGGTGGGAGAGTAATTAGGGATATCCTCATTTTTGCAACTGAACATCTGTGTGATGTCAACAAGTCACAAAGCCTTCCTAGGCTTTAACTTTCTCATTTGAAGAGTGAAGAGGAAGATGGACGGATGATTCTGTGCATCTCAGGAGCAGTACTCTCCTAGGCTCCTTGATGGCTTTGAGCAGACTTCTGCTGAGACCCAGCTCTGGGATGTCACCTAAATTGTGACCTTTCAGGACACTAGCACTGCAGCCAACCAACAGTAGATAGAGGGTGGGAAGAGGAGTCTACCCAACTAGGCTGCTGTTCTGTACCTCGCAGTTTTGAGATCCAGAGTGTGCATCAAGAGTTGTCTGTGCCATATGCTCCAAATGATCTCAGCAAATTTGATCCCAGCACTAGGGCTTAAGAGGATGCTTCTCTCAAGGCCAGGTCCAACCAGGGCTTTTAAAGCAGGGAGGGACCTGAGAGACAGATGTGTAAAGCAGGAGTTGGTGTCCCTGGGAGGACATTAGCAATCTGACCAGTTCCCAGGCTGGAAGTGGTCATGTGGCTCTTGACTTATTACCAAAGTCAGGAAGGACATTCTTTTCCATGAGGCAGAAGACTCCTGGGAGGTGGAGACTTTCAGAGGCAGCTCTTTGTTTGCTGTTTGTGTGCATGATTTCTCCTTCAGAGATGCCAGGAGGCTTCATGTACGGCTTGGCTTGATAAGCCATGTTAGAATGAGAGGAATTATAAACGCTCGCCATTGTCACTATGGCATCATTATTATGGTAATGCAATCAGTAAAATATACCTGCCTCTTGAGGTCTAGTGTAATTGGATTCTGCTGAATTGATGCAATTAAAAGAATTAGGGAGCCCATTAGGTGGTTTATGTTTTCTATAAAAAATTTCTCAAAATAGAAAAAAAAAGGAAAAGATTAGGCTTCACCCATGGCTTTGCTTTCTCTAGTCTAACACTCCACCTCCTGGAGAAACACTACATAGTATTTAAGACTCCAGATAGTTTAAAACTAAGAAGACTGTCTAGCATCAACAAATCCATACAATTAAAAAAATAAATATCCATAAATGAGAGGATAAATTCTTACTTTATAGTTGATTTAGTAGCATTTCCTTAATAGCATTAGCTTCAAAGACATGTGTAGCATGAATATGCCAAACATTACATAAATGCAAAGAAATTAGTCAGAAAAAAAATGAATGTCTTTAGGTTTGTGTCTTTGACTTGCAAACGAAAACTCAGAAGCTATTTACAGAGTTTGAAGCAATGATGTCTGACCAGTGTCTAATATATTTACTATTTCTTTCTTAGAATTTAAATTAACTTAAATAGCTATTGACTGAAGTCATCATACATAAGGAACATTTTAGACAATGACTGGCATAAGCATCAATTAATTAATTTCTGTCCTGTTTTCCCTGAAGAGCTCAAGGCAAACCCGTTTTGATGATTTGGGAATAAAAACAAATGTATGAGGGGAAATGAAACTCAGAAGATGAATAAAATCTAAAATCAGGTGGTGTGGCTTATGAAAACTGGTACTAGTAGATATACCATTTGTACTGGCTGGTTTTATTTGTCATCTTGACACAAGCTGGAGTTATCACAGAGAAAGGAGCTTCAGTTAAGGAAATGCCTCCATGAGATCCAGCTATGGGGCATTTTCTCAATTAGTGATCAAGGGGGAAAGGCCCCTTGTGGGTGGTGCCATCTCTGGGCTGGATGTCTTGGGTTCTATAAGAGAGCAGGCTGAGCGAGCCAGGGGAAGCGAGTAAAGAACATCCCTCCATGGCCTCTGAATCAGCTCCTGCTTCCTGACCTGCTTGAGTTCCAGTCCTGATATCCTTTGGTGATGAACAGCAACATGCAAAGTGTAAACTGAATAAACCCTTTCCTCCCCAACTTGCTTCTTGGTCATGATGTTTTGTCCAGGAATAGAAACCCTGACTAAGACAGATTGTTTCAAGGTATCTCTTCCCACACATTGCTAAGGCCACAGAACTTCTCAAGATGGATCAGTAGATGGCTATAAGGCAGACAGTGAGTGGCTTTTGGAGCTCTACCGGGATCCTCTTGGCACAGTAAGGACTTTCTGCCTAAGAGAATGTGTACTTCTGGGGTGATGAATCTTGGAACTCACTTTCTGTGAGGAGGAATACTGTCTTTTCTTTCTATACTACCTTTTAGCTTTTCTTCCATCTTCCCTCAGGGAAGGCAGGGCTGTTCTAATCATTGATGGCAACTGTGTTATATTCTATGATAGGGGATAGCTGGAGGCACGTCTTTCTAGCATCTATGGGTGCAATTCCTATGTACATTTTTTTCTTTGTTGTTCAAAATGCTTCTAAAATCTGCCTTCCTCTTCTAAGTTCATGGCTCTTTCAGGGTTCTCATAGCCATCATGCCTCCCTGACTTTCACTGGAATTGTATTCTGTTCTGGGGGAGATTCCCCACCCCCTGCCCTAGCAGTAGGACTTGACTACAGCTCACTTCTCTTGTTCTTTTCCCCACCATGCAATGAGCACTGGATCCAAGCCAGGCTCAAATGGATTCTCTGGAGGGTTAAAATAAGAACCAAGAAAATAGGACCCCCTATTTTTTCTGGTAGAAATATTGGGAAGGCATGAGTCCAGGGCTCTACCGCCAAGTCTAACCTATAATACATGAAAGACGGCACATGGATTAACCCCTCACCTCATTGAGAGGTACAACAGCAGAGAGATGAGGAAGGATAGAGTAGGTATGGCTAAGGAAAGTTGGGAAGAGAGAAAAAGAAAGGAGGGAGGAAAAAATAATTAGGGAGACCCAATGACGTTTCTATAATTTTAATCTTCCTAAGTGTCTTAGTCAGTGTTCTATTGCTGTGAAGAAACACCACTATCATAACAATTCTTAAAAAGGAAAGCATTTAATTGTGGCTGGCTTACAGTTTTAGAGGTTTAGTTCATTGTCATCATGGCTAGGAAGCATGGTAGCCTGTGCAAAGACATTGTGGTACAGGAAAAATGAGAGTTCTATATTCAGGTCCACAAGCATCGGGAAAATAGAGAGTCACTGGGCCTGGCTTGGGCTTCTGAAACCCTAATGTCCACCCCTAGTGACACACTTCCTCCAGCAAGGCCATACCTCCTAATCTCTTTAAGTAGTGGCACTCCCTAATGACCAAGCATTCAAATATTTGAGCCTTATGGGGGCCATTCCTATTCAAATTACCATACTGTTTTGTTTTTTTCTCTTAAGTTCTATAATTCTACAATATAGTCTAGAAATCTCTATCCAGTGGATTAATTCTGAACTGAGTTTTCTTTTCATTTACAGTCTAAAGAACCTAGAACAAGAGAACTGAACTCTGCCTACCATTTCAGTCTTCTGGTTTCCCTGTGTTTTCAGCTGCACAGACATGGCTGGCTCTCAGAGTCCCAGGAGCCTCAGGTTCTTATGCTGCCTGAGACTGTCCCTTTTCAGGCTGATCTCTAATTCACTGTGGCAGTATTAGGCTAACTGTAAACGTCTTGGGCATTAGTTAGTCTTCATACTGTTCTTATAGCTAGTTGTTTAGCTCTTTACAATTGCTAGGATCTTATAACAGAGAAGTGGCAAGATAAACCACTTTCTTTTTGAAATTATTATTGTTGTTGTTATTGATTTATTTCTTCAAAACAGGGTTTCTCTGTGTAGCCTTGGCTGTTCTGAGATTTGCTGCATATACCAGGTTGTCCTCAAACTCAAAAGGTCTGCTTGCCTCTGACTCCCGAATTTTGGGATTAAAGGTATGTGCTGCCATCTCCTGGCTGCTTTTTTTTTTTTTTTTGGTTTTGGTTTGGTTGTTGTTGTTGTTTTGTTTTTGTTTTTTGTTTTGGTTTTTGTTTTTCAAGACTGGGGTTCTCTGTGTAGCCCTGGCTGTCCTGGAATTCACTCTGTAGAACAGGTTGGCCTTGAACTCAGAAATCTGCCTACCTCTGCCTCCCAAGTGCTGGGATTAAAGGCATGCGCCACCACTGCCCTGCTATGACTGTATTTTTATTTCATTCAGAGACAACAACATTTTAAGTTTCCACCAAGAATAGGCATGTAGCAATGTTTTAACTTTGCTTTTACAGTTTTGCTGACATTTGATATTTTTGTTTTCTGATAATAGCCATTTAAAAAATTTTTTATTGTTATTTTAATTAGGTACTTACTTCATTTACATTTCCAATGCTACCCCAAAAGTCCCCAAACCCTCCCACCCCATTCCCCTCCCCCACTACTTCCACTTCTTGGCCCTGGCGTTCCCCTGTACTGAGGCATATAAAGTTTGCAAGACCAATGGGCCTCTCTTTCCACTGATGGCCGACTACGTCATCTTCTGATATATATGCGGCTGGAGACACAAGCTCTGGGGGGCGGGGGTACTGGTTAGTTCATATTGTTGTTCCACCTATAGGGTTGCAGACCCCTTTAGCTCCTTGGGTACTTTCTCTAGCTCCTCCATTGGGGGCCCTCTGATCCATCCAATAGCTGACTGTGAGCATCCACTTCTGTGTTTGCTAGGCCCCTGCGTAGCCTCACAAGAGACAGCTATATCAGGGTCCTTTCAGCAAAATCTTGCTAGTGTGTGCAATGGTGTCAGCGTTTGGGGGCTGATTATGGGATGGATCCCCGGGTATGGCAGCCTCTAGATGGTCCATCCTTTCGTCTCAGCTCCATTCTTTGTAACTTCTTCCATGGGTGTTTTGTTCCCAATTCTAAGAAGGAGCAAAGTGTTCACACTTTGGTCTTCGTTCTTCTTGAGTTTCATGTGTTTTGCAAATTGTATCTTGTATCTTGGGTAGTCTAAGTTTCTGGGCTAATATCCACTTATCAGTGAGTACATATCATGTGAGTTCTTTTGTGATTGGGTTACCTCACTCAGGATGATGCCCTCCAGGTCCATCCATTTGCCTAGGAATTTCATAAATTCATTCTTTTTAATAGCTGAGTAGTACTCCATTGTGTAAATGTACCACATTTTCTGTATCCATTCCTCTGTTGAGGGGCATCTGGGTTCTTTCTAGCTTCTGGCTATTACAAATAAGGCTGCTATGAACATAGTTGAGCATGTGTCCTTCTTAACGGTTGGAACATCTTCTGGATATATGCCCAGGAGAGGTATTGCGGGATCCACCGGTAGTACTATGTCCAATTTTCTGAGAACCACCAGACTGATTTCCAGAGTGGTTGTACAAGCTTGCAATACCACCAACAATAGAGGAGTGTTCCTCTTTCTCCACATCCTCGCCAGCATCTGCTGTCACCTAAATTTTTGATCTTAGCCATTCTAGCTGGTGTGAGGTGGAATCTCAGGGTTGTTTTGATTTGCATTCCCTGATGATTAAGGATGCTGAACATTTTTTCAGGTGCTTCTCCCTGGCTGCTTATTTTTAAAATTATATGTCTATGTATATATTTGAATGTGGGTTTGTGCACTTAAGTACCCAAGAAGGCTAAAAAAGAGCATTGAATCTCCTGTTCAGATGTTTGTTACATCCTGTTCAGATGCTGTTACAGATGGTTGTGAGCCATACCATGTGGTTGCTGTGGTTAAAACTCAGGTCCCCTGCAAGAGCAGCGAGTGACCTTAGCCACTGAGCCATTTCTCTAGTATACAAGATAAGTAATTTTCTTTAACAAATGTGGATTGGGTAGTTTAAAATAAGAGTAAAATTAATTAAATGTATTATGCATGTATTTATGCATGTATGGTTACAGTTGGAGTCAAAGAAAAGGGCCAGATGATGGCACCCTGCGGGCTGAGGGGCAGCAATAAACCATGATGGCAATAGAGGATCTGAGATGATGAGGACAGACACTTGAGCTGAGGAAGCAGTGCTATCCACTGTGTTCCTCCTCTCAAGGATGTAGGTAATGTGGGAAGATGGAGGGCTGACAGAAGATGCTTGTAGGTGATTCCCAGGGAGGTGTCTGAGAAACACTTTCAGCTACTTTCCCAAAGCTAAGTGTTTCCAAAGATGCTTGAAACAGTTGTGTAGAGAACAGGATGGACCAAACTGGGAGATGACTGAGCACTGGATGACCCTTGTGATTCTCAGAGGGCTATGAGGTGAGCCCTCTGTGACATCACAGGGTAAATCCCTGCCTTAGTAATAGCAGAGTGCTTAGACTGAGGATAACTCAGAGTCCAGCAAGGAGGGCTGGGATTCACACTGAGCACGTGTGCCTGCCTCGGCTTGGGCTGTTTTCTGGGATGGACTACCTGAAATTCATCGCATGAGTAGCTCACTTAGTGCGAGGCACTTCTTCACTGAGGTCTTAAGCGGGGGAGGCAGAAATAGGGAGAGGGACTTAAAGTGTTTCTGATTGAAGACAGCTCTAAGACTGTCTTCAAGAGACTAAGGAGAGCTAGAAACAGATCAGAAGTCTCACAGCAGTGGGAATGGCCACTCAAGACTGTGGGAAGAAGAACCCTCACTCACCAGGAGGAGAGGCCTTGGAAAGAAGTCATATATATATAATCTATCTATCTATCTATCTGGACCAGGACTTGAGCCCCCAGCCTAGGCCAGGAAGGAGGGAACAGTGCTTTTGCCACGCCCACATTTGACCATCACACATAGCTTGTCCAGGGAATGAGGCAGAGCATCCCTGACACTGGTGTCTGATCTTCCCTGGTGACTTCAGTCCCTGGCAGTAGCAATCTTTGCATGTGTACTCAGAGAGCTGCCACAATATGAGTCAAACAGCAATGCCAGTATCATGGGAAATGCCATGACAGCACCTTCCTTCGCATTCTATACTCAAATACATGTTTTCATTTTGTAGGTGTGTTGTATATGTTCTTATGTTTGTGCTCATGTCTGCAGGTCCACATCCATATGTGTGAAAGTGCATGAGGAGGACATGGAATGATGCCACATATCTTGCTACAAGTATGTATAAACAGTTGCTGTAAGTATCAGAAAGGTGTGTGTGTGTGTGTGTGTGTGTGTGTGTGTGTGTGTGTGTGTGTGTGTGTGTGCATATGCTAAAGAACTTGCCAAACAATTACTCAGGGAGACAACACCTACAACTCACCAGTTGTAGTTACACAAGTCAGGGTACTTTATGTTAAGAGAGAAAGCCAGGTCGTTCCTCATGTTACATCTAGGCACATGGGAAGAAGCTGGAGAGAGGTGTGGTCAGCCTCTGTTACCTCATATAGCTTGTTGCCATGGTTAAAGGCTGTGGTGTTGGTGTGAGGGAGCTCAGGGATGGGCTGGGATCTGGAAGGAACTGCAGGTTTGTTGGGCTGTATGTTGGCAGAAATATATACAGATCCCTGGGATGAAGTCCTGACTAAACCTCATTGTGCTATACTGGGAGATAGGAGTGAGGAAGTGTATGAAGCCTAATGTGGTCCTTGAAGTGACCTTTAGCAGGGCCTCTGCTAAAGCAGTAGAAACTGTTTCAGTAAGTATCAGCAGGGTGTGTGTATGTGTGTGTGTGTGTGTGTGTGTGTGTGTGTGTGTGTGTGTGTGCATATGCACATGCTAAAGAACTTGCCAAACAGGTACTCAAGGAGACAACACCTACAACTCACCAGAGAATAATCCTAGGGAATGGTCACACCCAGCTTGTACCACATGAAAAGACTCCAGCCTCCAGACTAGTGCAGGATGAAGCTCTGGTGTTGTGCCCTAAGCCATGGACAACTATCAGCTATGGCAGCCCATTGTGTCCAGGGCAGATAGGAGATGGTGCAGAATCCTACTGTCTGGGCTTCTGAAGGGACTTTGCTTCTTCACAGTAATAATCTTGTCTTGTATGTCCAGGGGTTGTCTCCAGCATGACTGAAAGCAGGTACTCAACAGGTGTGGGAACTAAAAGGGAGTCTGGGGAAGAGGAGGGAGAGAAGATAGCCCACACCCAGCCAGAGTTCCACCTATGCTCTGGGCAGGCAGACATGGGAGGGTTGCCAGACACTTTCCACTCAGCCCCAGGTGGGCATCTAAGCCACTGACCCCACTAAATGGGGGGTGAACAAGGGACAGCCCCCAACGGGGTCCCGGAGTGACACCCTGTAGCCCTGGGGTTATGGGAGTGAGGGCTGAGGGAGAGAGGTTCCCACACAGGTGAGAGTCTGTGCAGTGGGCCTTGATGAGCAGAGACACTCTATGGTTTAAGAGCTTTATTATAGAAAGGCAGGGAGAAAGGATAGAAGGTAAAAGAGAGAGAGACTGGCCATGGCCAAGAGGAGACAAAGGGGAAAGGGAGATAGAGAAGAAAGTCTAGAGAGTAAGAGGGAGAGAGACAAAGAGAGAGGAAAGGAGGGAGGAGAGTAAGGGGATTAAGAGCAAGAGGAGTGAGAGAGTGAGGAGGGGTCAAACAGCACTTTTTATGGTATGCTGTTATCTTTACTGTTGCTAGGTAACTGGGGAGGAGTCTAGCTTGAAGGTCAGAAGCTTGGGACATTGCCTATATGACTACTAACCATGCTTCTCCTGTGAGGGCTGAGGGAACGGTAACTTTGACAGGAGCCAGAGTTCCAGGAGACATGAGAGAACTCCTTCTGTCCCATGTAGGTGAATTATCACCACCAGGTCCTAGAGTTCAGACCTCAGCTTGACTGGAGACCAGACTGTCTGTGTATAGCCCATTGCCCCACAAACAGGACATATTATTCCAGCACTCTACCTAACCCTGCACACTATACATAATTATATTTAAATTGTATGTTAGTGTGCATGGTCTGAGAGTGTATATACGGGAGTACATGTGCCTTCAGGTATAAAGGCATGCAGGAAAGAGCAGGATCAAGGACCTGAATGGCAGTGACAAGGGCTCTGTGAAGTTCTTGAGGTGTTCCTTGTTTAACACAACAGGAGTTCTGTTAAGCCAGAACAGCAGTAAATACAAGGGTGCCTGTCAAATGGCATGCTATATATAGACTCAGGGAGAAGACACCATACATGTGCCAGGAAGGGAGGCCTCTGGAAGAAACTGTCAAGTCAGTACCTGCTTTTAAGACTCAAAACTCACGCTCATAAGTGATCAAATACTTACATTGTCCTCTATGCCATTATTTCAGGGAACATATGTTACACAGGTTCATAAGGAAGTGCTTTCCCAGGACCTTCTCTGTGTTTTCTTTTAAACATGTGAACCTTCCTAGAAATCTTTATTTTCAACTTACAGGCCCTTTCCTGCATGGCCACAGACATTGATATCACATCCCTTCTTCATCTACTTAACATATTTGTATTTATGGCTGTTAATGTATTTGTGAATCTGTGTGTGTGTGTGTGTGTGTGTGTGTGTGTGTGTGTGTGTGTGTGTATGTAGGATCATATCAGTTGTTTCGTTAGTGACATTCTCAGAAGTCATCGACTATCATGATGAGGCCCGGGAGGGAAACTTCCTGAAATGCTGCTTTCTGGGAAATCCTATTACAAGCTGTGTTTAATGGTGGTGAAGAGACAGGTTAGAGGCCAAAATTTCAATCAATTTAATACCAGTCCAAAAGGCACCTGTGTGTGTGGACACCCTTTGAGCTTTCCTAAACAGAGTGAGGCTTGGCCTCTGTGACCTCACAGAAGGGGTCACTGTCATGGTTATGGGTGTGTCCTAGTTCTGAGGGCAGCAGAGTCCAATGCCTTAGGGGTTTCTGGACTGTTTAGTTTACCTCAACTTGATTAACTGGACACAATATATCTATCTAGAATGTCATCTGTCTCTTCTAGATTGCTGCAGTGTTGTTGCATATATGCTTTTCTAGTAAGATCAGATGACCCTGAGATTCTACCATACACCAATTAGAATTGCAAAGATCAAGAACTCAAGTGACAACACATGGTGACAAGGGTGTGGAGAAAGAGTTACACTCCACTCTTGCTGGTGGGATTGCAAACTGGTACAACCACTCTGAAAATCAATCTGGCAGTACCTCAGAAAATTGGAAATAATTCTACATGAAGACCCAGATATTCCACTACTGGGCATATACACAAAAGAAGATACACAATAACATAAGGACACATGCTCCACTATGTCCATAGCTGCCATATTTGTATTAGCTAGAAGCCGGAAACAATCCAGATGTTCTTCAACCAAGGAATGGATGTAGAAAAAATGTGGTTCAATAACACAATGGAATACTGCTCATCTATTAAAACTGAGGACATCATGAAATTTGCAGGCAAATGGAGAGAACTAGAAAATGTCATCCTGAGTGAGGAACCCAGGCTCGAAAGGACATACATGTTATGTCCTCATTGATAAGTAGTTATTTGGCAAAAAGATCAGAATACCATTATACACAACTCACAGATCACATAAAATTTAATTAGAAGGAATGCCAAATTGTGGATTCTTCAACTCCACATAGAAGGAGAAACAAAATAATCCCAGGAGGCAGAAGAAGGGAGGGATGTGGATAAAAGAGGGAGAATCAGGGACAATCAGTGGCAGGATCAGGTATATGGGGAGACAGGAGAGAAGGCCAGAGGGCCAGGAGTATTAATAGAAACATACAACCGTGTGGGAATGAAGAGCAGGGTAAATATCTAGAAAGTCCCAGACAAGATGGATGTGGAAGTCTCCCAAACCTCATCGGGGATGACCTTAGCCGAAATGTCCAAGAGTGGGTAGACAGAACCTAAATAGAATATCTTCAGCAGAGTGCATGGCCCCCATTTGAGTCATGGGGGCATCTGACCATCTTCAAAACTTGGACCCAGAATTGTTCATATCTAATGATATGTAGTGACAAAAGTGGAGCAGAGACTAAAGAAAATGCCATCCACTGCCTTGATCAATCCATCCTATGGGCAGAAAAACAAAACAAAACAAAACAAAACAAAACAAAACAAAACAAAACAAAACAAAACCTTGACACTATTACTGAAGCCATGTTGTGCTCAGAAAGAACCTGACATGACTGTCCTCTGACAGACTCTATCAGGAGCTTATTGACACTGTTGCAGATACGTAGAGTCAACCATTGAGCTGAAGTCCAGGAGTGTTTTGCTGTTTAAGCCATATTTATACAACCACAACTTAAAGACACGTAAAATTTTTTAAAAATGCTAAAATATTGCTTGAGATTCAATCAAAATTCAAACAGTCTTTAAGAGAATAATATTTAAAGACATCATGGGGATGCATAATCTCCATAATCTCCAATAATCTTGACTAGGAAAGTGATACAATAGAAGAGTTAGAAACCATGGATAGATGTGAATAATACAAGCTTTGTTCCAACTACCAGGGAAATATAACCATGATAAAAAAAATGAAAAAAAAAAGACAAGTTCATCCTCTTAGAAATTACTCTGGAAATATCCTTACAATAAAAAATATCAGGACAAGTCAAACATACATAGTCAGTAATTTACCAACACAGTAAAGAAATGCCCAGTAGAAATTGAGGGTCAGAGTTCTTATGAGCAGCAGAGAAAGTCGTCTCAATCGTGGTACAATTCCTTTCTGCCCACTAGCCTAGCAATTCCTTTGACCTGGGAGTTTCCATGACTTCTTGGTTGCAGTTCCTGCCACTGCTCTAGTGACTGAAAAAGATTCCTAAGGCCTAAACTGGCAACAGTGCAGATGAAGGGAATTTTTCCATTGTTGTGAGACCCATGGCAGCGTGCTCTACTCCTAGTTCCACACCTTGCAGCTTGCAGACTCCTGACAAGGAGGGGATTCTGATCCCACTCCACTTCCTTCAGGCCCTCAGTTTCTCTTAGGAATCCTCCTGCTAAAAAAGCAGTTTCAATCAAGAAATGAGTCTTCCTACCTACTCCTAATGTTTCCCATCCCCATGTTCTCCCACCAGTTGTCTTGCTGCTAAAGAGATATTTTATTTCCATGCAAGGTACTGCCCTAGTCCTGCTGGGTTACTAAAATTGTAGCCACTGGAAGATCTTCTGGGAATGTTCATTAGTCTTCTGTAGTGTGGCTCTAATTGTGTATCGTACAATGCTCATCCACAAATAGTGAATGTTTCCAAATTTGGTGAGCCTGTTTTCTTGGTCTTCAAACATGATATTATTAATTTCCCTAAGCCAATGACTTTCATCTTTTTCAATCTGCACATGATGCCTTCCACATAATTCCAACAGTGAGTCTACCTGAACCTATGTTGTACACCCTCACCATATTCTTGTTGTACCATAGACAAGAAGCAGGTGTATAAATGTTTATAGAATGAAGACAATCATATTGTGTGAGGGGCAAAAGGTAAGTTGTGTATTTGCTGTGCACAATTTGGAACTTTTCACTGACACTGGAAATATCTGAAGATTTGGGATAATGATCTCTAAGTCATCAGGCAGTGGGGCCTAGAATCATGCAACATAAGAAACTGGAATATCCAGAGACTGTCCAGGTGGTTGTAATTTCCTGACTGTTAAGGGCTATTTCAGAAGCCTAAATTTAAATTGCCTGGTGTGTGAGCATCAGCATCCATGATGCAGCACTTGATAGAAAATACTAATGATCATTTGAAAACAAGGGCCTCTAAAGTGTCTATTAGTAGTTTGATCCTACTAAGGAAGAGGTCAACAATTTCCAATACTAAGAATAACATATTAGTTATCACTAAGTTTCTCAAAAGTTGAGAATTTTCCTTATTTTTTTAAATCAAGGAAAAATGTATAGTGATATAGATTTGTTCAACAATTTCCACTTCTGAGAATAACATAATGTTATCACTAAGTTTCTCACAAGTTGAAATTTGTCCTTATTTTTTTATATCAAGGAAAATGTGTAAATAGATTTGTTCATTTTAACATATGACATTTTCTTAGATCCTAATTTTCTGAGTCTTCCTGAATTTACTATAAATATTCTAATAAAATGCTTTTGCTTGGCATAAATATTTTTCATCTTTTTTCAGTATTTCCAAATGTATTTCCTGGATGTTTGGATTTCTAAACTGTGCATGAGATTTTACCTCATCTACCATACAAACGGTACTTCTTTTAAGATTTACAGATTCATGCTATTTGTATGGATAAACTCAGATATGAAATAAAAAGGAGATTAATACCTTAATAGTGAGTTGTTGTATTTTTCTCCAAAATGTACATTCTAAGGTGTGTAAAATGTGAGCATTCCCTAAATGATTTATGACAAGAATGGAAATCTTAGTCAGTCCTTGAGGTAGAGTGGAGTATGAAGGTTCAGAGTGGAGTATGAGGAACAATAGGACAGGACACCATAAGGACTTGTTATACGTGTCCCTGGAGAGAGCTTTGGAGTTGTGCAGGGACATAGCACAGTTAGGATGGATGTCCCTGAAAACTATGAAGCTATATTTTCATTTATTTTTGGTAGTATTTTATCTCATATTCCCTTGAGTCAAAAGAAAGAGAGAGAAAGAGAGAGAGAGAGAGAGAGAGAGAGAGAGAGAGAGAGAGAGAGAGAGAGAGAGAGACCAGACTTACTGTTGAGGTTCTAAATGCCTTTACATGTTTTCTGTTTCCTGTTTTGTTGTTGTTTGGTTTTGTTTTTTGTTGTTGTCTTTGTTTGATTGTGTGTTTGTTTTAATAAACTAGTACTAATCGAGCAGTAAGCCTGGAATATTGCATAGAATCATCCCTGTTTTAGTTAACACAAATCATCATCTCTAATACACTGTTGCTAAATTTTCTAATGCTAAACACTTATATACAGTTCATATTATTCGTATGTGGGTCAAGGTTGTTATTGACCAGCTGAAAATCACAAATATTAAGTTTAAGTTACAGGTTTACAGAAAATATTCATGACTTCAGCAAATACTTTATGAGAAATAGTTCCAGCGATGATGCAACATTTATTCATCTAATTATAAGTGCAAACTGAAAACAGCCAAGTCAACCTTGTTAAAATATTCAGCTTTATTTACAGGGCAATGAGGAAGGAGATGTTGACAGAGCATAAGGGACTCATAGTCAGTCACTATCCTGAAACGTGAAACCAATAAATCATTTGTCACATTGACGTGATAAGAATAATGAATACTGGATACTCAAAGCACACTTCACATCTGTAGGCATATTATAGGATTAAGAACATGCAGTCTTGGTGGCTCAGTTTGTCAAATACACTATCAACTACAATCTGTGTCAATTTCTTCATTTGAATTAAATATACAAAATGCTGCCAGTTTTATTAGACATTTTGAAGGCGATAGTACACTTTATTTAGTTTCCTTTTGGAATGGATCATTTCTATCTCCATGAATTGTTGCACAACATCATATTCTTCTGGCTTTCACACCTGACTTCATCATATAATATTTGAGGGTGAACAAGTAAAAGTTTAATGAAAATGTTTCTTCACTATCATATATTCAGAGTTACTGCCAGCATAATAGTTGACATTATCTAAGATTTGAACATTGCATGAAGGTTTTCAAAAGTTTTCAGATTCATAATAATTCTCTAGTTTAGAGCACTGACTGTTGAAAAGAATATTACCCGTGTAAAACATATGCCACATTTCCCCAGGAGAACTATTTTTCCCATAAAAATATTTTTTTACATATTTTTTCTGCACTGAAATGAAGTCAAAGATATTTCAGCATATATTATATTTGTTAAGATTCTTGCCTGTATAAATTATCTATTACATTCTAAGAGATAGGCCAAAATAAAGGATTCAAACCGTCAATGTATTTGAAAAGTTTCCCTTTTGGAAGAATTCTCCAGTGAATTTTAAGATGATATTTCTTGTTAAAGGACTATCTCATTCATTTCATTTATAATGTTGCTCTACTGTTTGAAATATCTGTTGATTTGTCAGACTGATGTTGTGGGTACTGCATTTATCACATACAAAATACTTGTAAGGGTTTTTTTAAATGTATAAATTATCTGATTAATTCTCAGTCTGCCTTTATTAGTAAAGCATTTATCACATTCACTGCATTTTTGTAAGTTTTCTCTACTGTATGAATTCTCTGATGCATTCTCAGACTAAGTTTGTGGGAAAATCATTTGTCACATTGACTGCATTTGTAAGGCTTCTTTAATGTATGATTTCTGTGATTAAAAACAAGATAGGATTTCTGGGCAAAACATTTGTCACATTCAATACATTTGTAAGAATTCTCCCCTGTATGAGTTCTCTGATGCCTTCTCAGATTGACTTTCTCAGTAAAGCTTTGTCACATTCACTACATTTGTAAGGTTTCTCTCCTGTATGAATTCTCTGATGAATTATCAGACTGCATTTTTGAATAAAACATTTGTCACATTCACTACATTTGTAAGGTTTCTCTCCTGTATGAAATCTCTGATGAACTCTCAGACTGCCTTTGTCAGTAAAGCATTTGTCACATTCATTACATTTGTAAGGTTTCTCTCCTGTATGAATTCTCTGATGAATTCTCAGACAGCCATTTTCAGTAAAGGATTTGTCACATTCACTACATTTGTAAGGTTTCTCTTCTGTATGAATTATCTGATGAATACTAAGATGTGATTTTCAGGTAAAGCATTTGTCACATTCATTACATTTGTAAGGTTTCTCTCCTGTATGAATTCTCTGATGAATTCTCAGACAGCCATTTTCAGTAAAGGATTTGTCACATTCATTACATTTGTAAGGTTTCTCTCCTGTATGAATTATCTGATGAATACTAAGATGTGATTTTCAGGTAAAGCATTTGTCACATTCATTACATTTGTAAGGTGTCTCTCCTGTATGAATTCTCTGATGCCTTCTCAGACTGTGTTTGTCACTAAAGCATTTGTCGCATTCATTGCATTTGTACAGTTTCTCTCCTGTATGAATTCTCTGATGAATACTAAGATGTGATTTTCGGGTAAAGCATTTGTCACATTCACTGCATTTATAAGGTTTCTCTCCTGTATGAATTCTATGATGAACTCTCAGAGAGCCTTTGTGAGTAAAGCATTTGTCACATTCACTACATTTGTAAGGTTTCTCTCCTGCATGAATTCTATAATGAACTCTCAGATAGCCTTTGTCAGTAAAGCATTTGCCGCATTCACTACATTTGTAAGGTTTCTCTCCTGCATGAATTCTATGATGAACTCTAAGACTGCCTTTGTCAGTAAAGCATTTGTCACACTCACTGCATTGGTACGGTTTCTCTCCTGTATGGATTCTCTGATGAACTCTCAGACTGCTTTTGTCAGTAAAGCATTTGTCGCATTCACTACATTTGTAAGGTTTCTCTCCTGAATGAATTCTACAATGAATACTAAGATGGGATGGTTGGGTAAAGCATTTGTCACACTCACTGCATTTGTACGGTTTCTCTCCTATATGAATTCTCTGATGAACTCTGAGACTGCCTTTGTCAGTAAAGCATTTGTCGCATTCACTACATTTGTAAGGTTTCTCTCCTGAATGAATTCTACGATGAATACTGAGAGGGGATGGTTGGGTAAAGCATTTGTCGCATTCACTACATTTGTAAGGTTTCTCTCCTGAATGAATTCTACGATGAATACTAAGATGGGATGGTTTGGTAAAGCATTTGTCACACTCACTGCATTTGTAAGGTTTCTCTCCTGTATGAATTCTCTGATGAACTCTCAGACTGCCTTTGTCAGTAAAGCATTTGTCACATTCATTACATTTGTAAGGTTTCTCTCCTGTATGAATTCTCTGATGCTTTCTCAGAGTGAATTTCTCAGTAAAGCATTTGTCGCATTCACTACATTTGTAAGGTTTCTCTCCTGTATGAATTCTCTGATGCTTTCTCAGAGTGCATTTGTCAGTAAAGCATTTGTCGCATTCACTACATTTGTAAGGTTTCTCCCCTGAATGAATTCTACGATGAATACTAAGATGGGATGGTTGGGTAAAGCATTTGTCACACTCACTGCATTTGTAAGGTTTCTCTCCTGTATGAATTCTCTGATGAACTCTCAGACTGCCTTTGTCAGTAAAGCATTTGTCACATTCATTACATTTGTAAGGTTTCTCTCCTGTATGAATTCTCTGATGCTTTCTCAGAGTGCATTTGTCAGTAAAGCATTTGTCGCATTCACTACATTTGTAAGGTTTCTCTCCTGTATGAATTCTCTGATGCTTTCTCAGAGTGCATTTGTCAGTAAAGCATTTGTCGCATTCACTACATTTGTAAGGTTTCTCTCCTGAATGAATTGTATGATGAATACTAAGATGGGAAGGTTGGGTAAAGCATTTGTCACTTTCACTATATATGTAAGATTTCTTTCCTGGATAAATTCTCTGCTGACTTTGAAGATTGTCACTCTGAGTAAAGCATTTGTCAAATTCACCACAAGTGTAAGTGTTCATTTCACTATTGTTTTGTCTAGAAACCAAAACCTCATCAAGATTTTTATTTCTGTTGTGTTCTTTCTTCTCTATGTGGGTTCCTTGATTGAGACTAATGATAGAAGACCCCTTTAAACAGTTTACACAGTCTTTATATGTGCAAACTCCTTTAGTGGTCCCAGTTTTATGTCTTTTTAGGTTTGAGGATTGGAGAGTGGCATCTCTGTGGTTAGTGTTATAAGGTGTACTTTCGGAGGATTCATGGATCACATTTCTAACCTCATTACATTTAGAAGACTTCTTTCGGTTATGCCCATGCTCATTGACAATGTGCTGTGTTTCTTGTTCCAAGACCTTCTCCTTCTCATAGTTTCCACATATGCAGTGATTTTCTGAAAAAAGGGGGAATTAGGGATAACAGGGATTACTTATATGAGGAGTAAGTATGATCCAATAATCACTGTTCTATGTATTCATATTCTCAAGAGAGGTTTTCCTTTTTTTAATCATTGCATGGATCCTCAGAAGTACCTCAAATCTGATCTATATCAAATGGCAAAAGTGATAATAGCCTTCTAAGATTGTACCACCAACCCATATAAAAAAGGTTAACCCGGAATTGCTCCTATCTAAAGGAAATAAAGAGTGTCCCTTTATCTACAGGGACAAAGAGTGGAACAGAAACTGAAGGAAAGTCCATCCAGAGACTGCCAAACCTGGGCATCCATTCCATCTGCACACACCAAACACTGATATTATTGCTGATGCCATAAAGTGCTTGTTTTCAGGAACCTGATATAGTTTCTCCTGAGAGTTTCTGCAGAGCCTGACCAATACAGATGCAGATGCTTGCAGGCAACGATCTGACTATGCACAGAGACCCCAAAGTAAAGTTATGGGAAGGACTGAAGGAGCTAAAGGTGTTTACAACCTCATAAAAAGAAAAACATCAACAAACCAGATACCCCAGAGCTCCCAAGGACTAAATCACCAACCAGAGTACACACATGGAGGGACCAATGACTCCAGCTGTTTAGGTAAAAGAGCACTGTCTTAACTTTCATCAATTGGAAGAGAGGCACTTAGACCTATGAAGCCTCAATGCCCCAGCAGAGAAGAAACCTAGAGCAGTGAAGCAGATGTGGGTGGGTGGGGAAGTACCCTCATAGAAGCATGGGGTAGGGGGGATAGAATAAGGGGTTTGTGGAGGGGGAACTGGAAAGTGCTATATCATTTGAAATATAATAATTAAAATAACCAATTTAGAAAAGAAAAAAAGAATATTCTACTTTGCAGAATCTAGAACTTCTAAGTGATTGATCTGTAGTGAAATGTCAGAAAGTAGATCTCTGAACAATATAGCTCTAATTTTAAAATTACAATTGGATTTAGAGTGACATTGTATAGCTTTGGTCAGGTATAAATTTATGATGTAACTGAAACTGTCATGAGAAATCATTAAATAGTTTTGTTTCAACATCCAAAATATAGGATAAAGATCAGGTTGCCCCAGAAAAAAACAGAGACCAAATGTCAAACACTTAATAAAAAACCCTCCAAACCAACGGCACTGTGTCCACTTGAATCTTGTCCACTTTCTAAAATCATAAATAAGAGACTTTTAAGGCAATGGTAAGAAGAAATACTCCAATTATTATATGTACAGAAATACAATTCCTTATTCTGAATGTTTAAATTTTTTTGAAATTAAAAGTCTTGACTGAAGCTAGATAAGTGGGGAAGAGAGATCTCAGAGAATATAGCACTGGTTACCTTTCCAAAGTAATCAGAGAAATGTAAAGGAAAAGTTATGAATTTAAGCATTATTTCCCTCATTTGAGGTCTCTAAGTATTTCAGAGAGTTTATACAAATTAGGAAAATTTAAAAAAAGTATCCGTAATTCAACAAAAAGTACGTTCTTACCCACAAACAACAGATTGTTGTAATTCTCCAACATCACATCCATGTACAATGTCCTCTGAGCAAAATTGAGACATTCCCATTCCTCCGATGAGAAGTCCAAAAACACGTCCTTGAAGGTTAATAGACACTGTAATGAAAAACTACCTAGGTGTTACTAGACAAAAATGATTTATTATGTTAAAGAGAACTAATTAAGATACACCTCGTGATATAAATGAGGCAAGAATATTGAATGATATTTTCTTAAAGTTTATGGAGTTGTGTTTCAAGACATGAATTGCTGCTCTTCCATAGACAACCTATACAATGATTTACTATAATGCTTACATTCAGAAAGGCTCTTGTCTTAACCAATTTTCTTTGATTTACTGAGACCTTAAGCAGCAAATGAAAGATTTGCCACCATTGGGCTAGAGTGATGGCTCAACAGTTAAGAGCTCTTCAGAAGGTCCTGAGTGTAAATACCAGCAACCACATGGTGGCTCACAACCATCTGTAATGATATCTGACACCCTCTTCTGGTGTCTGAAGACAGCTACAGTGTACTTATGTATAAGAATAAAGAAATTCTTGGGCCAGAGGGAGCAGAGCTGGAGCAAGCAGAGGTCCTGATTTTAATTCCCAGCAACCACATGATGGTTAACAACCACCTGTACAGCTACAGTGTACTCAAATACATAAAATAAATAAGTAAATCTTTAAAAAAAAAAAGATTTGCCACCATCACCATTTACAAAAGTTTTGTGTGCAGTTTGGTTTGTATAATATCTTTTCAAGGCCTCTATTATGAAATTTGTTTCCCAGCACCAACATGGCACTACACAATGGATTGTTAAATCCAGTTCTTTAAAATCCAATGATCTCTACTTAACACTACAGGCAGGAGAAATACATACCACAAATGCATACATTCAGGCACATGTAACCAACATATACTGAAGAAAAATAAAGTTTAACTTTATTAACAGATACACTCTAAAATACTCAGACTTGTTTAGATTTCTATTTCTCTGAGAATGCATGATATAACCATCTCAAAAACAGTAAACACATATAAGATGTACATTTGATGTCAAGATGCAATAATGAATATTTATGAAATATGGACTGATATAAAAAAGAATCATAAATCATCAATTATAATGAGAAAAAATATGCTTTAAAATTTTACAGTGTCCATCTTTCTCAAATATGGACACGAGCTGAGTCCTGTGTGCAGCTGTGTCTTCCATGACGGTATTATAATATATTTATTTGACAATCTGATGCCTATGCAAAATGCTACATCCTCTCTAGAGCAAACAAGTAGAATATGAAATGCAGAATTAATGGATGGATTGAATGTCATAGTTTTGGTGTTAAAAAACATAAAACTGCAACATCGGAGCATTGAACATTCTGTATAACACAGAACCAATGCTTTGGGAAGATATTTTAGGAAAACATTTCCAAAACCATAAAGTAAGAAAACCAGTATTTGTGAGCATTAAAATTCCTGAACATTTTATGTAAGTTGGCATGAGCAATACACAACATAACAATTTCATAACTGCCATATGGCCTTTCACTGAAGAATGATTAGTTATGGGTGTGTAAGCAAATGTCATAGGTGGCAATGCATTCCAATGAACTACAATCATTTTCTTTGCTCAAACTGTGTTTTCAAATTGATGAAGAATTATTCTAACTCTCCATGAATATTTAATAATTTATTCCTCATGGTATCATCTTAATTGAAATTTTTAATCTTCTAATCTTAACTTTCTTTTCATCAGAATTTAACCATTTGTGTATCAGAGTTGTAGCTTGCATAGAAAAGCATGATTTCTATTTCTTCCTTTGTTTATCAAAAACTAAAATACACAGGTTATATACTGTCTATTTTACAAATGAGCCTAAAATTGTAAACCTGGGGCATGAAAAAAAAATTACTAACATGTAAAGGTGCTTGCTGTTTCTGCATAGAAACCGAATTTAATTCTCTCAAAGTATATTGCAGCTCACTATTGTGCCTGACTTCAGTCTCCAAGGTTTGGCGCTGAACTCAATGTTTTAGGGGCATAATGTGTAATTCTATACACATAAAAACATTCAGATGAGCACATATATACCTAAAGAAAATAGTATTGCAATAAAAAAATAGAAACATTGCCACAACCCTTCAGCTTTCCCTATGTAATGCATTGCTTGGCTGAAGAGGAATAACATAGGCTATATCAAACTGTCTTCCTTCTAAAAAAAAGGAGACAGAAAATAGGAAGGATATTAATTTATGCTTGAAAATTGATGTATTATGCACAGTACCAAGGCTATCCTCTTTAGATAAATGTTACAAATATATTTCATGTGATAAAATACAAAGGTGAAAACCACAGGGCCTACACTACTTCTAAAGACTGAAACAAAAATGAAAGGAAAATAAGCATGTCTACATTGAGTATGTATCTTGGGAATAGTATCTCTCAAGTCATATTTCAGGTGTCAACACTTCAATGAGTACTGTGTGACTTAAAATGTTAAAAAGAATTGTCAGAATACTGAAATCTGCATCAGCTAATAATCACATCAAAGACAAAATGAGAGATAATCCCCTTCCATCATCTGTGCTTCTAGGGAGCTGATACACTTATTATTAGGATTCAAGACAGTGGGCCTCATATAATTTTACTCTATTACAAATTCTACTCTGATATGTGTGTTGCTTACTGATATGAGTTTCTATATATTTCCATATCCACATTCATAGCCTTGTGTCTGGAAACCTGAATATCCCTGAAGTGCAATTTATGTGTGACAAGAAACCTTACTTCCTCCATACTAATATAAAAGGATATATATAACCTTATCAAACATAGGAAATAGTCATCAATATATTTTTGAGGCATCACTTCCAATAGATGCTCTTTGACACCTACAGTTCTATGGGAATTACATGTCTTCATAGTATACATACCAGTGAAAATATAAAGCTATTGTATACATGAGAAACCAAATTGTTATATTTTCATCATCACAAAGGAAAATGAAGAGCACAGAAAATAATCCTCCTAGGTAATATTACACATACATATGATAGAACTTTTGAATGTTTTGAATATAAAAGGGATTTTAAAAAGAAATGAAGACAGGATACTGACCTGTGCAGTGTTTTCCAGAGAAGCACTCATTCTTTTAGTTGTTCTTCTCCCAGATTCTTGGTGAGGAGCAAACATTCAAGTTCTTCTTAAATTTCACATCAAGGATTGAACAATGAAATAAATGAAATGCCATTAGAGACAATGCTAAACCACATTAAAAAACAAATAAAGCAAAGTAATACCAGGGCTCTTGCCAATGTTTCTACCGACATGATACATTTTGACTGATAAAGAGTATGAGTACAATCTGAGGATGATTTCTAATTTCAGGAGTCATCAGGCACAAACACAGAGCACATGGATACCTGCTGTAAAGTACTGATACTCAGGGTTATTACTGAAAACTAATATTTCTGGACTAGAGTCAAAGACAAAGGGCTAGTGGATGCCAATTAATGAGAATTGATGAGGAAAATAATGATTTCTTAGAAACAAGTAAACTTTCTAGGTCATAACACTAGGCTATGTAATAAGAAAAAGCCTACTCGGGTCCCAAGTGTTTCTTCAAAGACTGCGTAAGAACTAAATAGATGTACCACTGAATTCGCAAGTTGCTTTAGAAAACACCAAAATAATATTGCATAAAGTATATTGCAGAAAACAGAAAAAGGGGTATGTTGTAGACTCCTCACAAAAAAATGACTTTATTTGTATTCCCAAAAAAATGACCATAAAATATGTACAATGAAAAAAGTAACAAAGTGCACCAAAGTACATTAAACAAAGACTTTTTCTGTGGATGCAGAAAGGAAACTCTACTTAATTTCATGCCAGAGATGCAAGACTATTTCAACAGGCACAAACAAAACAAGTCACAGCACAATGTATGTACAGTGAGAGAGGGCTCATAACCATGATATAGTTACAAAAAGCCTAGGGAAAAATATCACAGGGGATCACTGTGAAAGCTCTGGGTATTTTGAGAACAAAAGGAATATTCCTCAGTCTAAGGAAGATAATAGCCAACATCCTACACCTCTCACTACAAAAGATAAAGACAGCTGTCATCATTCTACTCCTTTTTTCTAAAGAGAGACAAGGATGTGCAAAGCCACCACAATACCTTTTCACAGTACAGTAGTGCTTACAAAGAGCAAATAAGACCTGGAATATTTTCAATGTGTCAAATAAGGATACAGAGAAGGTACATTTTCTCAAATTACAAGGAATATAATTCTTCAACTCAAGATCTACAAATATTTAAAGAGAACACTCCAATCTGATAATACACTTAATAAGCTACTGAAAATACAAGAAAATATCACTTGGTTTTATACATTCCTAAAGAATAATCTGAGATATCAGAAGACCCCTTAGTGTCTAAAAAGGTCTTGGATATGCTGCTGTAACATAAAAACTAATAAAAGACCTCTCTTGTCTACTAGACGTAAGGAGTCGATCGCTCTCCCTACATGCTTATCCTGTGTTCTGAAATACCAAACTGTCTGTCTGACAGTGTATGTCTACCAGTGCACCCATGGTTTTACATGCTTCCTCCATGAAGTCACCAGAAAAAATACAGCTTCTACTTTAAAACTTGAAACTGACATTTCCTCCAATACACACCTTTTTCTGAATAGGCATAAGTCTGCACTTTTTAGCCTTCCAGTTAATTTACTATCACTTGCTTTTTGTTTTTGTTGTTGTTGTTGTTGTTGTTGTTGTTGTTTTGGAGACAAGGTTTCTCTGTATAGCCCTGGCTATCCTGGAATTCACTCTGTAGACCTGGCTGGCCTTGAACTCAGAAATCCGCCTGCCTCTGCCTCCCAAGTGCTGGGATTAAAGGCATGCACCACCACCGCCTGGCTTACTATCACTTGCTATATCAAATATTTTTAAAGTAGACAAAGGTCAAATAGCTATATGTAGTAGTCAGACAAGGCCATAACCTTCTCATCTGTGGGGAATTGCAGGCTGGTCTCCAGTCGAGCTGAGGTCTAAACCCAGGTGGTCATAATTCACCTACATGACACGGTAGGCGTTCCCTCATGCTCCTGGAGCTCAGGCCCCTGCATAAGGCACAACCTCCCACAGCCCCTACAAGAGAAGCATGGTCAGTAGTCAAGTAAGCAATGGCCCAAGCTTCTGACCTTTAGGCTAAACTCCTCCCCAGTTACCTAGCAACAGTGAAGACCATAAAAAGGTGTGCTCAGCCCCCACCTTGCTCTCTCTCACTCCTTTGTCCTCTAACCTCTCACTTCTCTCTTCTTTTCCCTTTCTCTTTGTCTTCTCTCTCCTTTATCTTAGTTCTCTCCTCTCCTCTACTATCCTTCTCCTCCCTCCCCTCCCCTCCCCTCCCCTCCCCTCCCCTCACCTCCTTTCTCTCTCTCTCTCTCTCTCTCTCTCTCTCTCTCTCTCTCTCTCTCTCTCTCTCTCTCTCTCCCTCTCCCTTCTCTTTTTCCCCCTGCATTTCTCTAATAAAGCTCTTAAACCATAGAGTCTCTGCTTTTTAAAGTTCCGCTGGGCACTGTGGACAGTGTTGAGAAATTCTTCCCTTTTCCCTCTCTCCCACAACCCTGCTGGCTTTAGCAAAGTAGCTGGGGGGGCATCCCCAGGTAGGCCTTCCCCTTGACCACCCCCTGAAGAGTGTGATAGAGGAATACCCACCCAGGGATGAGTGAATAGGGTAGATAGCAGTCCTCCTACACCTGACTGACCAGAGAATAGGGAAACTCTGGTGGGGTGTGGGCATCTTTTTCCTTCCATTCTTCCGCAGGGCCCCCCCTTTTTATTTTGTTCCCAACACTCATCTAGTGTTCCTGAGGAATGTCTCTATAAATTTGGTTCTGCAACTCCCAGATGTACGCAGATAGTGTCACATCTAAGTGCTGAAACAATGTGCATCTTATTCCAGTTGTCTTGTCCTATTCCTTATCACCAAAATGGGCTACATTGTGATGCCATACAGTACTAATAAATGCTTATTCATTGATTAAAATCAGTAGAGTGTGGGAAGCCACATGTGCCGTTGCAGAGTGGCACTGACTACTGCTGGCCACCACGCATAAGATTGGACAAACAACCAATGTGTACATATGCAGTAAAGTTTTTTGCAAAGACACTGCCTGGCCCAGGCATGATAATGAGGTTCTGTAAGGTACTGAGAGTATAACCAATCAGATGTGAGACATGCAAATGAGGTATGATAATGAGGTTCTGTAAGGTACTGAGAGAGGGTAGCCAATCAGATGAGGAACATGCAAATGAGGCTTAGTGCATAACCAATCCGGGTGTGAGACACGCCCCTCCTAGGCCTATAAAAGCAGCACCAGTTCTGGTCTCGAAGTCTTTTCGCCTCTACAATCAAGCTCTCCCAATAAACGTGTGCAGAAGGATCCTGTTGCAGCATCGTTCTTCCTGGCCAGTCGAGCGCGCGCAAGAAGTGGTGCCGAAAACCCGGGACAAGAAACATCTTCAGGCACGAGCGAAGACCCCCTGCTACAGGGAGGATTCAGAACTGCATCACGGGGAAGGAGCAGTTAATAAAGGTTCCCGCAAAACAGACTGCTGAGAAGGATCCAGCGTGGATTCAGAACTCTTCAGCTGGGGAACGGTGGTAATGAAGTGTTCCTGCAAAACAGACTGCTGAGAAGGATCCGGAGTGGATTCAGAACTCTTCAGCTGAGGAACGGCGGTACCGGTAAGTAGAAAGAAATTAATGTGAGAGGCATGCTCTCCTACGAAATAGATCTGATAATTGTTGCTGGGGTTGCTATCTTTCTTGCCTTGATCTTATATCATGGCTTTAATTGTCAACTCCCAAAATGTAAAGATACAAAAAATAGTATAAAAAATAGTAAAAAGCAGAAAATTAAGTCAATTTACCCTCCTCTCGAGGACTCTGAGTCATTAGAATTGTCTAGCTCAGAGGATTCCGAATTATCAACAGGAGAGGAGGAAGATTTGAAGGAGGCTGCTGCGGAGTATGAGGCAGAAAGATCTGGTCCAATAGGGAGGAGTTTCAGTGCTCCCCCACCTACTCCGCCTTATGCAGATAAGAAAGCAATTGGCAATGGTCACTCTTTTTGCACTCCTAAAGGGTTGCAAAAAATATGTCAGGCTTTTCCTGTTTTTCAGGATCATGCTCAACAGCGATATTATGAGCCAATATCGCATAAACAAGTAAAAGAGCTAGCAGAGTCAGTAAGGACCTATGGAGTTAATGCCTCATTTACTCAGTCCCAAATTGATAGATTGGCTCACAATGCCATGACTCCTTTTGATTGGATGAGTGTGGTAAAGGCATGTCTTACGATGGGACAGTATCTAGATTGGAAGTCTATATGGCATGATCTGTGTTTGAGTCAGGCCCGTGCTAATGCTACTGCAGGGCAACAAGCATGGAGCTTTGAAATGCTTACAGGTCAGGGTATATGGACAAACAATCAATTAGGATACCCAGTGCAGGTCTATGATCAAATTAATCAGGCAGCGGTGAAAGCTTGGAAAGCATTGCCTAATCGAGGAGAGGTATCTGGTAACTTGACAAAAATTATTCAGGGAACTAATGAGCCGTTCTCTGAATTTGTGGCTCACATGATGGAAGCGGCAGGACGTATATTTGGTGATGCTGAGGCCGCAATGCCATTAATTGAACAATTAGTTATGAGCAATGTACCAAAGAATGCAGAAATGCTATCACACCATGGAAAGGGAAAGGGCTACAAGCATGGATGAAAGCCTGTAGAGAAATAGGAGGACCTCTTTCAAATGCAGGGCTGGCTGCCGCAGTTTTGATGGCACAAGCAAAAGAAATAAGCTGCTATAATTGTGGACAAACAGGTCATATGCAAAAGCAGTGTACAAAGGGTAGAAAGAATAGATTTGAAAAAACAGAACCAGGTACTTGCCCAAAATGTGGGAAAGGAAGACATTGGGCAAATGAATGTAGATCAGTCAGAGATATCAAAGGAAGGCCAATACCTCAGTTTAAAGTGCAACAGCCAAAAAACGGGGTGAGGGGCCCCCGTCCCCAGGCCCCCAAATGTATGGGGCATTTCAGACCACAGTGTCCATGAGGCCACCCAGAGACTGAGGAGAGCCACTCCGGGTTCAGCAGGATTGGACATCTGTGCCACCTCCAGAGTAATTCTTACACCTCAAATGGGGTGCCAACCTATTTCATCAGACTTTAGAGGTCCCTTACCAAAGGATACAGTGGGCCTACTGTTGGGTAGGTCCTCTTCTGCTTTGAAAGGATTGATGATACATCCTGGAGTTATAGACTCAGATTATGAGGGACAAGTTAAGATTATGTGTTCTGCACCCCGAGGTATTGTAGCCATTTCTCCTGGAGATCGCATTGCTCAATTACTGATTCTTCCTAGTAGCCAGGATTCCCAAGGAGATAAGGGACTCGGTTCTACAGGAACTAATGTGGCCTACATATCTTTAGATTTGGATAATCGTCCCACTTTACAATTACAAATAGAAGGAAAAACCTTTCAAGGTATAATGGATACAGGAGCAGATAAAAGCATTATATCCAGTAATTGGTGGCCCGCTTCTTGGCCTGTTAATCAATCGTCACATAGCTTACAAGGATTAGGATATGAGGCTACCCCAACTATAAGTGCAAAATCCTTACAATGGAAAGATAAAGAAGGAAGAACAGGGCTTTTTCAACCTTATGTACTCCCTTTACCTGTAAACTTATGGGGAAGAGATGTGTTGTCAGCCATGAACTTTATATTGACTAATGATTACTCTCCGAAAAGCAAGGAAATGATGAAAGGAATGGGATATATACCTGGACTAGGTCTTGGAAAAAACTTACAAGGTAGAATTTCACCAGTTAAAGCCACAGAAAAAGTAGATAAGAAAGGGCTGAGTTTTTTCTAGGGGCCACTGAGGAGCCTTTGCCCATTCCATGGCATACGGAGGACACGGTGTGGGTGCCTCAGTGGCCTTTACCCTCTGAGAAGTTAAAAGCAGCTAAAGAATTAGGACAAAAACAATTAGACCTGGGACATGTGGAACCCACTCAATCACCCTGGAACACCCCTATTTTCGTTGTAAAGAAGAAGTCAGGTAAATGGAGATTGTTACATGACCTAAGAGCCATTAATGCACAAATGCAAGTTATGGGTCCTGTACAAAGAGGACTCCCCCTACTCTCAGCTCTACCTAAGGATTGGAGAATTATAGTAGTAGATATTATGTACATGTATCCATCGATACCAGTTCTGGTGTCCTACATGCCTCTCCCTTGACAGGGGAAAAAGCAGTTCATGTCATATCTCACTGCTTAGAGGCTTGGGCTGCATGGGGCAAGCCCCTAGTGTTAAAGACAGATAATGGTCCTGCATATACTTCTTCTAAATTTAGCCAATTTTGCAAACAAATGCAAGTAAAACATATTACTGGATTGCCCTATAATCCACAGGGCCAAGGCATCATTGAGAGAGCCCACCGCACTCTGAAACAATATTTGCAAAAACAGAAAGGGGAAATAGAGGCTATGACGCCAAAGATGGCTCTATCCCTTGCAATATTTACTCTTAATTTTCTAAAATTAGATGATGCTAGAAGATCACCAGCTGAAAGGCATGGACAATGGCCTCAATCGCCCAATGAAATGGTCAAATGGAAAAATGTCCTTGATAATAAATGGTATGGCCCGGATCCTATCTTAATCAGGTCCCGGGGAGCTATTTGTGTTTTTCCACAGGGTGAAGAAAATCCACTTTGGGTCCCGACGCGACTGACAAGGACCCTGAAAGAGCAAGATGAACCCCAAGATGATTCTCCTGCTCCTGATGATTGAAACCAGGATAAGTATACCTTTATGGGCCATAGTAAGATCATGGCTAGTACCTTTACCGGTACATTCCAATTCTTCTACCTAGCCTTTGTTTTTTGCAAAGGAATGTTTTTTGGATGTGCCTTATGCATGACAAACTCCTCAAGAGCCACGGGTGTATAAGAGTACTAGTTTTCATTTAAATTATACATTATGCTTTGTGCATAATGTGGATAAACCTTTTACACCCTGTATATTTTTTAAGAAAAAGATTATCTCTAATTGGGCAGATCAAATTAATACTGCTGACACTATAAGTCAGATAGCAGAAAAAACGTCTGAGGCATTGCTTACCCTGCAAAGGGTGGATTCTCATATCACCTCAGGGTTAATGTTAGTGAATCAGAGAGTGGATATTTTACAACATGACATGGAACAGATGATGGATGTCATACAAATGAGTTGTGTGGCATCCACTTTGCATGTGTGCATTATTCCCAATAGGTACATTAATAATTCTTTTATTAAAAGTACAGACCTATCAAATTACCTGAAGGGGAACTGGTCGCAGGAGCTGGAAAGGTTGCAGATGAGGCTGCAGATGCAGATCCTGAACCTTAATGGGACCAGAGTGGAACCAGTGACCCTCGGAGACTTTACCTCTTGGCTTACCTCTGCTTTTTCTTACTTTAAGGAATGGGTGGGAGTGATTTTGTTTGGTGCTGCCATATGCTGTGGACTGGTGTTCATGCTCTGATTGGTATGCAAATTCAGAACTCAACAAAAAACGTGACAAGGTGATTATAACTCAGGCACTTTTAGCTATTGAAAACGGCTCCTCCCCTGAAATTTGGTTATCTATGCTCAAGAATTAGTCAGCATGAGATTAGATGAGAGAGACTCAACGATCATTGATCAGCCCTTGCTCATCAATAGGGTGATCATGATTTCCCCACTAATTCATTTTTTGGCTGGCCTCTTTTGCAGAGTTCGCCCTAGGTCATTTAGCAGTTATTGTCACACAGCACTGCGGTATCCAGAGACGGGCAACTTTCCTCGTGCACAGTCCAACCTAAGACATGGGGCCCGGTGGCGATAGGGTTATCCTATGACGGGTAAGGCTGTGACATTAGAGGAACGACCTAAAACAGGAGCCACGGCGGATGGGCATAATTGCACAGGCCTAGTCCAGCCTCATTTTATTAAAACAAACAGGGGAAGATGTGGGAAGCCACATGTGCCGTTGCAGAGTGGCACTGACTACTGCTGGCCACCACGCATAAGATTGGACAAACAACCAATGTGTACATATGCAGTAAAGTTTTTTGCAAAGACACTGCCTGGCCCAGGCATGATAATGAGGTTCTGTAAGGTACTGAGAGTATAACCAATCAGATGTGAGACATGCAAATGAGGTATGATAATGAGGTTCTGTAAGGTACTGAGAGAGGGTAGCCAATCAGATGAGGAACATGCAAATGAGGCTTAGTGCATAACCAATCCGGGTGTGAGACACGCCCCTCCTAGGCCTATAAAAGCAGCACCAGTTCTGGGCTCGAAGTCTTTTCGCCTCTACAATCAAGCTCTCCCAATAAACGTGTGCAGAAGGATCCTGTTGCAGCGTCGTTCTTCCTGGCCAGTCGAGCGCGCGCAAGAGTAGAGTAGGGAATGACATTTTTCAAGCCCTGAATGAAAATGCCTGCAAACTCTAGTGTTACTTTCTGAAAAAGTGGCTACTCATATTGACTGTGTTTAAGGAACACGTGAATGTAGTAAATTAAGACAAGTTTTTAAGTCAAGAACCAACTTAGATAATAAATATATGAAAATATGCACAAAAGAAGTAGATATAAATTTTCTATGAGCGCACAGGAAATAAGAAAATTCTTATGTGGAATAAATGAATGTAATAGAACTCAAGTACAACACAGGAAAGCTATATATATAAAGAATAGAGAGAACAATGTGAAATATAATATAAAACCCACAATGCAAGAAACATCTTATAGATTACAAATCCCAAGGAATAAAATCTCAGAAATATCATTACTTCATTCAGCATCCTCTAAAAACTTCACTATAAAATCCCTACTACAAATCAGATTCAATGAAACATATATGTATGTAATGAACTGCACTATTTGTGAATCCTGGTTTTCAGTTCAGGAAGAAGAAAATGTCCAAAAACAAACAGATAGCATAACAAGACAAAGGTTCACAGTCTTCTCAATTGAACTTAATATATTTCTAATCTACCTACAGGGGATGGAGTGAGGATTACTGTTTAGGAGCACTGTGTTTTCTTCCAGGTGACTGGAGTCCCATAACAACACACAAATGGCAGCTCTCATGCCAGAGTATTCAATGCCTTCTTCCATACTCTGCATACCCTGCACATGTGTGATTCACAGACAGGAATGCAGACTAACACTCATATTCATAAAAGAACAAGAAAACAACAACAAAAAAACATGAAAGAAAACAACTAGCTACAAACATTTGAAAAACACAAAGAAAACAGATACAATAGAAAAGGAAGATATTTCATTTAACCTTTTCAATGATGTATGATTGCATTAATAAACAAGCAGAATCTTTGTTCTTGTCAAATTCTTTGACATTGAAGAATTTATGATTTAAAATCCTGAATCACTGTAAATGTATATATATATATATATATATATATATATATATATACACACACACACACACACACACACACACACACACACACACACACACATATGATTGACAATCTTCAGAAAGGACCTGAATTTCTAACATAGTACTGTTCTCAGTAGATAAAAAGAAAAGATTGAGAATACTAGAAACACTTTCCTAAGAGTGATACAATTAAGACTGATATTTAGGTAGCATTTTAGGTTGGATATCATGAGACCCACTTCTAATCAGAGATCACTCAAATCTCAGAGGCATAGAGAATCTTTAAGTTAATGGTGATAATATTTTACCCTGCTCAGTTTCTGAATTAATCATGGAACAACAATGAAAGGAGTCTAACAACTTCTAAAAGGACACACATTAAGAAAAACACCATAGCTTCCTTGAAATGTTCCTTTTTTTAAACCTCTGTAATTATTAGTTTATTAGTATCATCCAGGACTCATGTTCAGTATTCCTCCTCAAATTACATTAACAAATGCAAATGTAAACAACCCAAGTCAGAATTATATAAAAGCACTCCATCACAAAAGCACATAAAATTACAAGAATGCTATTTTAAAACACTGACACTTTAAGAGAATGATAATCTCAAAAAACAACCCACAAACTGCCAAAATGTTGCAGATTAAACATGATTAATTAATGAGTTTGGATTTTATAAAGAAAAAGCAATTGGATTGGGCCACTGCTACTATTATGCAAAGTTTATCCTCTTCCCTTATATCTGATTTATAAAGGGACAAACCACAATATAGGAAAATGTACCCTTCATATTAAATGTGGCATAATTTTAAAAGCTGACTCAACTAATTAAAAACACCTTTAAACAGTCAAGTTTCCTGAGCAATCTGTATTTAGATAGATGGGCAAAGGCATTACAGCCAGCATTCTTGTGATAGCCTTCGCTGGGACTAAGGTCAACAAATAGTACGACATTCTTGTATTTAAATTCTCGTATTTTAAGCTTGTATTTTTTGAGGATAAATTCTCAGGTCTTCTTTAGTAGGGGAAACTGCAAAATATACATAGTAATGGCAGTTAAAGGAGAGTGCTCCTGTAAGGATTAGAACATACTTTTCTACTAGTGTTCAAGGACAAACTTTCAGATTGCTTGATTCTAATAATCCCACAGTGTGACAGAATTGACCACTCCTTGCTTTGCCAAGTAGGTTATATAATATCTCTTATCCAACTGGTGACGATTTAGGAGATTCTTCAACTATGGATGAAAATGTTACCCCTACCACAATAGCAGGGTCTGTGGACCAAAGCTTTCTTCCAGCTAACTAGATGAAAAGATACACACTGTAATAATCCATGTGACCCAAAATGGGCAAAAGCAAAAAACTGCCCCTCGGGAAGAAAACTATCAGACCTATGAAAAGGACAACAATACTAATAAAAAAAAATGTATTTACTTAAAAGCATTCAGAATGTCAACAAAACAGCCGCAAGTTTTTTTAATTACAGAGTGGTAATCAGTTAACAGAACAACAGTTATCTTTGTATAAACTGCATCAGACACAACTGAAGATAAAAAAAAAATTAATCATTTTTATAATAGTTTAAAATTTTTAATTAATTTTTTCTTTATGGTTAATTTAAACTTATTAGTATATACTTTCCCTTCTTTCTTATCTCTGACCAGTCACACTTTCTCTGCTTCCTCTCAAATTCACCGGTTTTTAAATTGTCAAGAATGTATATACAAATGAATAAATATACAATTACAACCAGATGAATCAAAAAAAAAATATTAAACACAAAAATAAAACCAAAAGAAAAAAAAACCCAAACTACTGAACCCATATATAACTAATACGTGCTGTGCACCAACCATAAAATGCTTTAAATTTCCATGTCAATTTACAACCCCCAGACTGTACCAGGCAAGGTTAGTGGCTATTGAAAATACCACCAGGACAGGGCTATCTAAAGACACATTCGGTAGTGTGTTAACTACACAAAAAAAGACACTGTACCGTTTAAAAACAAATCTTACACAGCCTTACATTTCAATTTTTTTCCTTAAAAGGAGTGAGTTGTGTACAGGGGGTTAAATGCTTTATAGACAAGAAAATAAAACTGCTAAAACCAACTTATTCATCATCATCTTCTTCTTCATCTAACTCTTCTTCCTCTTCCTCCTCCTCCTCCACCTCATCTTCCTCTTCATCCTCCTCATCTTCCTCTTCTTTTTCTTGCTCTTTTCAGCCTTGACCACCCCCATTTTCACTGCATCAGGTTTTCCTTTAGCTCTGTAGGCAGCAATATCCTTCTCACATTTCTCCTTCAGTTTGGCAGCCTTCTTCTTGTATGGCTGCTTGTCACACACTGCAGTGTTGTTCCACATCTCTCTTAGTCTCTTTGCAACATCACAAATGGATAAGCCAGGATACTCACCTTTGATTTTGAGGCAGTACTCAGAATGGAACAAGAAGAAGGCTGAAGGAGGCCTGTTGGGTGCATTGGGGTCCTTGAACTTCTTTTTGGTCTCCCCTTGGGGGAGATGTAGGTTTTCATTTCTCTTTCATAACGAGCCTTGTCAGCCTTCCCCATATCTTCAAATTTCCCCTTTTCTTTAGCAGTCATGGTCTCCCACCTCTCTGAGCACTTCTTAGAGAACTCTGAAAAGTTGAAGAAGCATCCAGGTGCTTCTTCTTGTGCTACACCCAAAAGGTTTGCAAAAAGAATGCATATGAGGACATTTTGCCTCTCAGCTTCTTAGGATCTTTTTTGCCCACATTTAGTTGATTTTCCTCTGCAAAGAACAGAGTTGCCCAGTGTCCTTCTGGCTCTCGCTTTCCCATGAAGTGTTTTTTATATTTTCAGAATTTCACTGTACGCCATCTAACACAAAATTAATTCATACACAGCATGCACATATGAACAAAGTTTGATAAGGAATCCTGGTAATGAATACAAAACTGGGCATAGAGACTCAGGATTTGATTCGCTACACTCTGGAGACAGAGGCAGAGCTTGAGGATCCTCGACGTTCCTCAGGAGAGATTCTTTTTTAAGTCCCTCAAGACTTTGAGGGCAAAGAGACTCTACAAGCACAACCCAAAATGTCTGTGCTTGAGGTTATGTTTCATCTCTAACTCTGTGCAGACTAGGAAATTCACCAAACCAATTTTACACAGCACACCCAGAACTATTCTTCCCACTCAGGCTCAAGCAGACTTCCAAATAGCTGCCAGGATGTTCGAGGCCTGCTCTACAACAATGCATGTTTGCTACCTGCATAGAACAGAACTGGACTTAGTAAGAAGCTGTAACCAAGTTCCTGTCCACCATCTCAGATTTTCAATGATTAAACATAACATCTCATATGGATATCCCTGCCAACTGACCTAATGCCACACAGCAAAGGGAAACTGAGAGGCTGGAACTAAAACAATTTGACAATGGTGATAGAATTTACCTACCCCAAATCAAAAATGCAATACCATTGCTCATGACAAGAAGAATGATGAAACAAATTCGAGACAGAACAAAAAGTACAATTTGAACACCATTCAATGAGGTCAACGGACATAAAGAGGAAACAAGCACAGGAACTCAAAGAGGACAGGAACTAACTGAATGAAATACAAGAGAACCCCTGCAAGTGGCTAAGGAAATAATTTTGATAATGCAGGATGTTGACATTGCATCCAGACATATAAACATCTAAGGAATCCTCAATCTGAATGAAATGAGAAATGAACTCTAAGCCGGATGGTAACTCAATGGAGGGCCAATTCACAAAGATAGAGCATGCAGAAGACAAACATCAATGTTCCAATGGAAGCTGAAGGAGCTAGCTCAATCAAGTAAGTCCTAGATGACACAAATGAACAAAATTCTTGTTGCATGTTAGCAGAAATATTAAAAGATAAATGTTTGATTCAAGCATAATACAGTGGGGGAAGGTCTTTCATCTTAGCACTGTGGGTGCTCAGGCAGGCAAATTTATGTGAACTAGAAGCCATTCCTGTATCTATATCAGGATACATGAGAGTTAGGTCTGCAGAGTGAGATTCTGTCTCACAAACAAACAAACAAAAAAACAAACCAAACAGGAAACCCAAACGAGAAATTAAAGTTATATTTACTATGTTGATATCAAAACTGGCTAAAATGTGAAAGAATGTTAGAAGACTGCCGATATAGTTCTGAATGAGTATGTCTCACTTTTGAAGTTGGAACCCCAGTTGGTCACAATGTTTTTAAAAATTTAGCTATGGAACCTTACTGAATAAAGAATGAAACTGGTGGTAGGCTCTAAGAAAAACAGTAGACCAAAGCCACCTTAGTGACTCTCTTTTCCTCCTTAGTGACTGGAGGTGAGGATGTGATCTCTCAGCTGTCTATTTCAAAAACATGGTTATTTGCTGTCAGGCCTCCTTACCATGGTGGATAGTTATCCTCTGGAAGCATTACCCAAAGTGGTCTTTTTCTTCTATTACTTTCCTTGATCATAGTGCTTTAGGAAAGCATCAGACGAAAATATAGAAAAACATATTATGATTGGATTTAAGGTTCCCTTTCAGAGGAAAACAAATCATGTCATATTCTGGAAGCTAATCAAGAACAGAATATACGTTAGGTCATAAGAATTATGAGGCCATTTTAAGAAATGATATCATCTAAAATCATCATAGTGTATATTGTGTCTTCTTGTTTTAGGAAGGAGTAGGTGACATAATGGCCTCACAGTCAGCAAATACTGAGACATAATAAAGTATACATGTGAGGTCTGGATGCAGGAATATCTTTAAGAACACTTTATAGATATCTTTAAGAACAGTTTTTAATAACAATATTGATCACAGTATCACATCTCAGATTATAAATGATGGTGGCTAAAAAAATCTACAACTGTCAGCTTTGATCAAATGTGGACCCTGTATCTATCCTGTATGCAGTTGGGTGTCAACAGCTAGACTCTAGTCTAAAATGCTCAGTTGAGATCCTAAGGCCTATATACAATGCTGTATCCTTTCTAGACCAATGAAATAGAGTAGGGAGTAAAAATTCAAGGATTACTTAAAAGAAATAATTTTCTTTGTATCTAAGCAGATAAAAACTGTAAAATCAGAGTATAAAACCACCATTAGAAGCAAGACATAGAATAAAATACCTTGTGATCCAATTCCATAAGCATATTTTCATGAAGAATTGAAATATGTATTGAACAATTAATTTGAGGATATTTAGTAAAATAAATAGAAAAATTAAGCCGGTTGTGGTGGCTCGCACCTTTAATCCCAATACTCAGGAGGCAGAGGCATGCGGATTTCTGAGTTGGAGGCCAGCCTGTTCTACAGAGTGAGTTACAGGACAGCCAGGGCTACACAGAAAACCCTGTCTCAGAAAAAAAAAAAACATTTCATAGCATTAATATCATGTGCCATTTTCTAATACATGACAAAATCAAAACAGATAATAATTTCATAAATTCCACACAGGTTTACCTTCAGAATAGTTAGAAGTATATTTGTAAATAAATGGGTTATGTGACAACACAATGATAATGTAGAGTGTTTTTTTATAATGGAAAGGAACGTTTTAAGTTGTATAAGAATTATACTAATTTGTCATTAATTATGGATACATTATTGTTCATAAATCTATGACTGTCCAACTTAAAGTCTGAATCTTTTGACTCCAGAAATATTCTTTGATTTATTATTTGAGCTCACTCATCTAACATGATTATAGACTGCAAGGATCAGAACCATTTATGATTCTTTGACTTGATCACTATACTTATCTTTTTATTTGAGCTCATTCATCTAACATGATTATGGGTGGCACAGATTACTATCATTTCTGACTCTTCCTTCATTTTTTAACAAAAAATAGAACTCAGGGTTATATTCAGGTTCTATCATAAAATTGTAGCAGAAGGGCTGGTGAGATGGCTCAGTGGGTAAGAGCACCCGACTGCTCTTCCAAAGGTCTAGAGTTCAAATCCCAGCAACCACATGGTGGCTCACAACCATCCGTAACGAGATCTGACTCCCTCTTCTGGAGTGTCTGAAGACAGCTAAAGTGTACGAACATATAATGAATAAATAAATCTTAAAAAAAAAAAAAACTGTAGCAGAAATGTAAACCTCTGGGCTGGAGAGATGACTCAGGGGTAAAGGGCACTTGCTGTTCATGAAAAGACACACAGACTAATTCTTTCTACACACAAAACAAGGTATAATTTTTGTCTGACTCCTGTGTGATGCATTTTGTGATGACTTCTGGGCTCCACTGGTCTCATATAGGCATGCAGGACATAGAAAAATATACAGAAGAACACACCTATAGTTAAATAAAAGTTTAAATAAATAAATAAAAGTCTGTCTGCCAGGTCTGTCATAGAAATCGAATGGAGTAGGTTCAACAGTATGTGTGATTTCTCAGGTTCAGATGGCTCCTGTAGGCATAAGGCTTGTCCTCCCTGCCTATGTTATTAGGGAATGTTCTCCCAGCCAAGGTTTATGTCTCCATAACCAGAAACAGTAAGATTCCATGAAGCAACAATGTGTCTGTTATTTCTCAGGAAAATGGTAATGCTATGGCCTTGGGAAAGAACTATGAAAACATGAGTTGAAGAATATATAATTTAATATAAAAGCTATTCTTTAGAGCTTTTCTCTGTGGGACTGTGAAAGGCAGCCTGTGTTCTAATTGAGCAAAACTTACTTTGGAGACCCAGTAGAAAACTCTACAAGGGATAGAACAGTGAGCTACGTTCCCAGACACAGGTGTCTGACATCACGGAGCCCCACAACTCAATAATCCTGTGACTATCTGTCCCATTGACTATGTCCCAAGCTCCTGGCATTCTGGCTAAACTCCACCCTCATAGTTACCTGACAATAGCCAGGTATGCTCCTCCCCACAGTTATGTTGCAACAACTAGATAGGTAACCCAGCCCAGTATAAAAGGGGCTGTTTGGCCCCTCCTCTCTCTCTTAAGCTCTTAAATCTCTTATTCTCATCTCTAGCTCTCCTCCTCCCTATCCTCTCCTCCCTCTCTCCACATGGCCATGGCTGGCTTCTACTTCCCTACTCCTTCCTCTTCCTCTTTCTACAATAAACACCTTAAAACCAGGGACCATCTCTCCACTCATTAAGACCAGCTGTTCTTCAATGATTGGAATAGGGCTGACTCTAAAGAGCCACGTATCACCTCCAGCAGCAAAGCCTCTCAGTGTTTCCAGTCACCAGACCAGACTAAAGACTCTCACATCCTGGGAAACACTTGAGTGCCTTATACCCCTGCTCCCTTCTCCCTTCAGCCCCTGGGATGACCCAGTTACCCCCAGGGCCCTCACTTTGTTCTCAGCTCTTTCACAACATAGAGTGACATCTGGGATGTCCATGACAGAGTACCTGTTGTCTGTGGCCTCTGTGAGGCCCAGAGACCACAAACTGCTCCCTCTCTACTCCTAATGACTGGAGATCCATAGCTTCCCACGGCCAGACACCCACCTGGGCCTCATAGAGAGTGCTGTCCACTTGCCCAGAGCACTGGTGCTCTGGTGGGACATGGGATTCCCTTTAAATTCCCTGCATTCACTGCCCAACATTTCTCAACTATCCAAAATATAAACATGCAATATGATTTGTATAAGGGGCTCGAAGTACCTAAAATTACAGAGGTAGCTACACTAATGAGTCAGTAAAGGGAAAGGCATGGTTTAAAAACAAGGCTCATGGTGTGAGGAATAAAGGAGTACCAGGAAGTGAGAGAGTGATGATCTCAGACAAAATTTGACCCACTTAAGATTCTGGTTTGAGTTTGAAAATGAAGGCAGTTTTCAAAGTCCAAGAAAAGCCTGGAACAGATCAAATTCTAATGAGGAAAATGTTAGGTCCAGGTATCATGGGACACATCTTTAACACCAGGATTCAGGAGACAGAGCAAGACACAACTAAGTGTACAAGATCTATCCAGAGAGATATTTCCAGGACAGCCAAACTTAGTCTGTGAAGGAACTGAAAAACAGAAAGGTAATTTCTCACTTAAAACTAGCCTCTATATCTAGATTTAGCAACCAGAAAGCACACCCAAGCAAACTACATAGGAGCTGCTATGTTTACAAAACAGTGGACTTCATTTCTTTTTGTAAACGTTACAGGTTACTTCAGAGCAATAGTGATAAAAACTGCATGTACTGATACAGAGACAGACAGATTGATCAATGGAATACAATTGAAGGCCTAGTAATTAAACCACAAACTTACAGACAATTGATCTTTGACAAAGAAGCCAAAAATATATAATGGATAAAAGAAAAAATCTTCAATACCTGATGTTGGTCTAACTGGCAGTCTGTATGTGGAAAACTGAAAATAGATACATTTGTATAAACGTGCACAAAGCACAAGTCCAGGTGGATCAAGGACCTTAACATAAAACAAGATAGAATCAATAAAATAGAAGATAAAGTAGAAAAAGAGTCTCAAACTTAATGCCACAGTGAAAAAATTTCCTAGAAAGAATTCTAATGCCTCAGGTTTATGATCAGGAATGGAAAAATGGGACCTCATGAAACTAGATAGTTTTGTAAGGCAAAGGACATAGTAAATAGGACAAAGTGGCAACCTACAAATTGGGAAAAAAAATCTTCTGTATCCCCACACTTGATAGAAGGCTAATATCCAAAATATGTACAGGACTCAAGAACCTAAACACCAAGAAACCAAACAACCCAATCAAAAAATGGGGTAGATACCTGTCTTAGTCAGGGTTTCTATTCCTGCACAAACATCATGACCAAGAAGCAAGTTGGGGAGGAAAGGGTTTATTTGGCTTACACTTCCATACTGCTGTTCATCACCAAGGAAGTCAGGACTGGAACTCAAGCAGGTCAGGGAGCAGGAGCTGATGCAGAGGCCATGGAGGGATGTTCTGTACTGGCTTGCCTCCCCTGGCTTGCTCAGCCTGCTTTCTTATAGAACCAAGACTACCAGCCCTGAGATGGCCCCAACCACAAGGGCCTTTCCCCCTTGATCACTAATTGAGAAAATGCCTTACAGTTGGATCTCATGGAGGCATTTCCTCAACTGAAGCTCCTTTCTCTGTGATAACTCCAGTTGTGTCAAGTTGACACAAAACTAGCCAGTACAATTGACCCCTTGTCAACTTGACACACAAAAACATCACTAGTAAGCCTCAACCCTTACAATCTTATTCATCCCCATTCTAAATAACTTTAAAAGTCCCACAGTCTTTACATATTCTTAAATTTTCAATCTCTTTAAAATATCCATCTCTTTTAAAATCCAAAGTCTTTTTACAATTAAAAGTCTCTTAACTGTGGGCTCCACTAAAACAGTTTCTTCCTTCAAGAGGGAAAATATCAGGACACAGTCACAATCAAAAGCAAAAGTCAATCTCCAACCGTCCAATGTCTGGGATCCAACTCACGATCTTCTGGGCTCCTCCAAGGGCTTGGGTCACTTCTCCAGCCAGGCCCTTTGTAGCACACACGTCATCCTCTAGGCTCCAGATGCCTGTACTCCACTGCTGCTGCTGCTCTTGGTGGTCATCTCATGGTACTGGCATCTCCAAAACACTGCATGACCCCTTCAATCCTGGGCCTTCAATTGCAACTGAGGCTGCACCTTCACCAATGGCCTTCCATGGCCTCTCACAGTGCCGAGCCTCAGCTGCTTTGCCTGACCCCTTAATGCCTTCAAAACCAGTACCACCTGGGTGACCCTTACATATTACTAAGTCCCGCTGCAGCAGGAGTACAACCTTGGCCATCTCTGGAACACAGCCTCTTTGTGCTTTCAGAAAACACTTCCCAGAAGATGTCACCTCAATGATGCTGGTCTCTTCTTAATCACCACTAATTTCTTAGCTCCAGCTAACCAGCATCAATAGTCCCAGTATGCAAAGTTTTTGCTTTAGTAGTTCTGGTATCTTGTTAATCACAACTGATTCTTCAGCCCCAGCTAACCAGAACTACAGAATCTTCACATTCAAAACAGCAATGGCCCTGAAAAGAGTCTTTAATTTTTCCCTCTGAAATTTCACAAACCAGACCTCCATCTTCTGCAGTGTTCTCAACATTATCTTCCAAGCTCCTACACAACATCTGACAGAGCTCTTAACAACGGATGGATCTTCAAGCCCAAAGTTCCAAAGTCCTTCCACAGTCCTCCCCAAAACATGGTCAGGTTGTCACAGGAATACCCCACTCTGCTGGTACCAATTTGTCTTAGTCAGGGTTTCTATTCCTGCACAAACATCATGACCAAGAAGCAAGTTGGGGAGGAAAGGGTTTATTTGGCTTACACTTCCATACTGCTGTTCATCACCAAAGGAAGTCAGGACTGGAACTCAAGCAGGTCAGGGAGCAGGAGCTGATGCAGAGGCCATGGAGGGATGTTCTGTACTGGCTTGCCTCCCCTGGCTTGCTCAGCCTGCTTTCTTATAGAACCAAGACTACCAGCCCTGAGATGGTCCCACCCACAAGGGCCTTTCCCCCTTGATCACTAATTGAGAAAATGCCTTACAGTTGGATCTCATGGAGGCATTTCCTCAACTGAAGCTCCTTTCTCTGTGATAACTCCAGTTGTGTCAAATTGACACAAAACTAGCCAGTACAATACCTAAACAGAGAATTCACAATGAAGCAACTGTGGAAGGCTGAGAAACTTCAAAAGAAATGTTCAAAGTCTTTAGTGATCAGAAAAATATAAATCAAAGCAACACTGAGATTCCACCTTCCACCAATCAGAATGGCTAAGATCAAAAACTCAGGTGACAGCACTTGCTGGCCAGGATGTGGAGAAAGAGGACCACTCCTCCATTGCTTGTGGAATTGCAAACTGGTCAACCATTCTGGAAATCAATCTGGAGATTCCTAAGAAAATTGGAAATAGATATACCTTAAAACCCAGCTACACCACTCTTGGGCATATACACAAAAGATGCCCCACCATGACACAGGGGCTTGTGTTCCACTATGTTCAGAGTGGCCTTATTTGTGATAGCCAGGAGCTGGAAACAATCCATATGCCCCACAATGGAAGAATCGATACTGAAATATGGTTCGTTTACACAATGGAATATTATTCATCTATTAAGAACAATGACATCAAGAGGTTTGGAGGAAAATGGATTGAACTAGGAAATTCCATCCTGAGTGAGGTAACTCAAACTCAGAAAGGACATGCATAGTATGTACACACTAATAAACGGATATCAGCCAAAAAAAGTATATAATAAAATGTAAATGACAAAAGAGGGTTAATAAGTTCAAGGTTCCAAGTGAGGATGTCTCAATCCCACTTGGGAGAGAGAAGAAAGCAGTCATGGGTGGAGAAGGAGGGAGGGACCTGAGTGGGAGTAGGGACAGAGAAGGGAAGGGGAAACATGATCAGACATTATGAGGGATAGGGGGAGGACTGAAGCCCTGAGGACCAGTAGAAAAAATGGAAATAGACAGCCTCAGCAAGTAGGCTATGGAGGTCCATCTCACATGTTCCAAAGACCTAGGAGGTGAGAGACTCCCAGGACTCAAAGGGAGAGACCTTGGATAAAGTGCTGTCTAGCTTCAAGTGGAGTGATGGAGTTGCAATTGTTCCTGTTTGAAGGATCTCCAGGGACAAAACTGGAGAAGCACATGAGAGAAAGGAGGTCCATGGACAAACCCAAATTAGGATCCATATCCAGGGGAGGCAAAGAGCAGTGACACTGTTACTCATACTGTGTTGTGCTTGTAGACAGGAGGCTAGCATGGCTGCCCTCTAAGAGGTCCAACAAACAGCTGAGTCAGATGCAGATTCTAGCACTTAGCCAATGGATGGAAGCCAATGACCCCTATGGTTGATTTGGGGGAAAGCCAGAAGGAGCTGAGGAGGAGGGTGGCCCCATCCATATACCAGCAGTCTCAACTGAACGGGACCCCCGCCCCCAAGATCTCTCAGAAAAAGGGCCAACAACCAGGCAGCATACAGCAGCTGACATGAAGACCATGACAAATAAACAGTGGATGACTACCTGGTCTGACCTCAGTGAAAGAAGATGCACCTAGTATTGGGGAGGCCTGGTGGGATGGTGGGGCATGCAGACATCCTCTTGGAGGGAGGGGAGAAGGGATGGGATGGGGTGTGGAAAAAATTTTATAAATTTAATTAAAAATAATCAAGTTAAGTGTCTTTAGTGTAAAAATGACATTTGACTTGTATATAACTTCATATGCAATTTTATGAATAGTGTTACTATGATTATATTTCATGTTGAGAGCATATTTCATAAAATATATTGACATACAAAATCAAGGAGAAGACATGGTAGAAACTCACTGATGGCTGCCAGGGAGAATATATATGCACAGAGATAAAATGAATCATTTGAGGGTATGCCCTTGGAAGGATTCCCTCCTTATATCAAATCTGTTAAATAATATCACCATTGGAACATCATCCTCAACAAGCATGTATCTGAATTGTGGCATTGTTCCAGGCAGTTCTCAGGTTCCCAATCAGTAATAAATATGAATGTAATGACACTCTTCGGAGCCTAGCTGTTACAGATTTCATCTCTAGCCACCACTCTTAAAGGTTAACATGAAAGAAAGAATGTGTGATAATGGTCTCCTGGCATACATACCAATACACATACATACACATATATGCACACATACATACATATGTTTATGCATAAATAAAAACATAAGAATTCATTCTGAACATGGTGATACTATTGCTGAAGAAAGTTGTCATGACCATGATTGTGAGGAGCCGCCCTTGCAGTCACCATTACAAGATAGTGCTGACATTCGGTGTTCTAACTGGTAAACAAGTAGTCTGCGCATGTGCTGGGGTATTTTTCCATTCCTTGTGCCCTGCCTGTCCCATGGCGTCATCTGGGCTGATGGTGAGCAGCCAATCAGGGCAAGGCACGTCTCCAACCGCTCTTCGTGGTCTATAAAAGGACCGATTTTCCGGTGCTCTGGGTCTCCTCCTCCCCAGAAGCTGATCATCTATCTCTCGAGATGCATTAAAGCTTTGCTGCAGAAGGATCCGAGTTTGTCCTGTGTGTGTGTTCTTGCCGGCAAGATTCAGAGACACAGGGACACATGATATCAGCAAATATTCAGTGCTTTTTATGTATTTCTTTGACCTTATATTTCTCTCATGTCAGATATTTCTCTTGGCATTTAACAGGTATATGAATGATCTCTTTCAACGCCCTGGCCTCAGAAGTATGGATTGACAATGAGAAAAAGCAGATTATCAAGTACCATGGAATGTCAGAAAATGAATGAGAATTGACGAGGGAAATATTGATTTCCTAGGAACAATAAACACTAGGCCAGGGAATAATCAAGTGCAGAAACCCAGACCCTCAGTGTTCCTTCTAACACTTTCTCAGGAATAATCAAATGCTGCACCAAATTCACAAATTTCTTCTGAAAAATCCCACAAAAAAAATGCCCAGAAAACAGTGCAGAACACAGAAAGTAAGGGAATATGGTACAGCCATCACACAAAGCTGACCTTACCTGGGTCCAAAAGCAAATGACCACAAAAACATGCACACAGAAAATAATAAAAGTATGGGTGCTACAGGGCAACTTTTAAAAAGTTTCTCTCTAATAGATGCAGAAAGTAAACTCAACTTGATTTCATGACAGAGATTCAAAACTGTTTTAGCAAGTACAAACCAAACAACTCAAGACATAAACTATGTATCATCAGTGGGAGAAAGCTCACTGATAGATATATATCAATATATCTATGAAAGGCCTAGGGCAAAATATCACAGTGGATCACTATGAAAGCTCTGAAGAATGTGGAACAGAAGGAACATTACTGAGTCTAATGAGGATAATAGCCAACATCGTAAACCTATCACTACACACACTGAAGACAGCTGTCATCATTCTACTCTACTCAGAAGGCAGACAAGGATGTGCAAAGCCTCCACACTAACTTATCTCAGTGCAGCAATGCTTGCAAAGAGCAAGTAAGACTTAGAATATTTTAATGTTCAAATAAGGATACAAGGAAGGCACATATTCTCACATTACAAGAAACATAATACTTCAACTCAAGAGCTGGCAATATCCCCAGAGAATAATTCAATCTAATAATATATTTAATAAGCTACAGAAAAATACAAGAAAAATATGACTTGGTTTTATACATTCCTAAAGAATAATCTGAGAAGTCAGAAGACCATTCAGTGTCTAAAGGATCTTGGATATACTGGTTTTGCATACAAACTGCTAAAAGGGGCTCTGTAGGCTGATGGGTGTAAGGTGTCATTAATGGTTCTCCCTAGATGCTGACCCTTGTGCTGTAATACCATCCTGTCTGACAATGTATGTCGACCAGTGTAGTAGTGACAAGTGGGTAAAGAAACTTTACTGCTTTGAATTGAGGTCAGCCTACAAAGGAAATACAGACATAGCACTGGAAGCTGGTCAAAAGTCACTCTAAATATCACAGGCCCAAAAGTGAATTTTAACTGACACACTGTTATATGTAGAAATACAGAAATACATTTAAATTGTTGGTGCTTTCAGCCTAAGTCAAACAAACATGAATTGTAGAGGGAAACTGCCAATTCAGAGAGAGCTGAATAAAAAGCCAGCAGTGGGGAAAAGGCAACACTGTAAAAGAAGGAGGAAGTGGAGTTATGGAAATCCATGCTGTCATATACCATGGAACATGGAATTATGAATATACAACAGCATGGATACCCATTCAAAACCTTCCTAAGAACATACATGAAACACAAGGATAGGATGAAAACATGAATAACAAGGGATGGGACAGGGAAAGAAGAGATGTTAACTTGGCAAGCACTCTGGGGCACGGTCATGTGCGAAGGCCATTCACCTGAAAACACAAGCACTAGGGGATTTAGAGATCACAGATTAAAGTGAACTCTAGGAGCTTTGTAATATCTGCAACACCAAAGAAACCAGATAATGAAGATCCTCTAACAGAATGTTTCTCTGTGAATATTCTAATAATTGTAATATGCATGAAAGAAATGAATATAATCCCTAATTCATGAGATAGAAAATTTACTGACAACAGGAATTTCTGTAAAACAGAAATCGAAGATGCAGGGAAAAATACAATGCTGTCATAAATTTACAATACTCAAAACTTGAAACCCTGGGCATTTGTAGACAGCATCAAGAGTGTAATAAAAAATGGGCATAGGAATACATGAATTTTCAGGGAGTACTGAAGACATTTTTCAAAGTATGTCACTTTATGATTCTTACCTTGACATACAGGGTGAGTATCGTCATTTCTACCAGCAACAGATCATAAATTCCTGCTCCAGTGACAGATGTTGTACTTTAAATTCAAAAGTAAGTAATACATAAAATAAATGTGTGTCCTGGGATTGTTTTGTCTAATTGTATAATAGGAAAAGCACATCTTCCATTTCATGGAGACTGAACAAGAGCTCATTCTAGAATGGGAAGAATAACCCTTGGGTTTACCTACTTCCACCATGAAGTCAATATGAACACTAGGGCTTCGACTTTAAATCTTGCAACTGACATTTCCTCAAATACACACCTGATCCAGAATAGACACAATTCCAAACGCTTGAGCCTTCCAGTCAAAGTTTACTATCACTTGTTTCATCACATCTGTTTTACAGTAGATAAACTCAAATAGCAACATGCAGTGTGCAAACATTGGGACTCTTGAGTACTAGAAGGCCATAGCATTCTAGCCTAGCATTCCCTAGGAAAGTCTCTCAGATATTGGATTCCTGTACTCTCTGGTGTATCTGCCTATTGTCACATCTAAGTGCTGTAACAATGTTTATCTCTTTCCAGATGTCTTGTCCTAGCCCTTACCATCAAAAGAGGTGATATTATATTAGCATACAGTAGTACTAAATATTTATCCATAGCTTAAAATCAGGAGAGCATGGAATCATATTTTTCAAGTCCTGAGAGAAAATAACTGGCAACTGTAATGTTAAATTCAGAAAAGTGGCTATAAGTATTGACAGTGTAAAACATATATTTGAACTTAGTATATATAAGTTTAGACACCTTTTTACTCAAAAACCTACATAGAAAATAATCTAATAAAAATATGCACAAAAGAATAAGACATAAAATTTTCATGAGAACGTCGGGAATAACACATCTTTTTTGTGAAGAATGAATGAATATAAGAAAAGTAGGAAATATTCCTCATGTCCTACATAGTAAAGCTCTCTCTCATACAAAGAATGGAGACAATAGGAACCATATTTTTGCCACTTACAATGCCCGCAAACCTAGATTGCAAATGCTAAGGAATACAGTCTCGCAAAGAACAGATTTTCTTTTTTTTTTTCATTTTTTATTAGGTATTTTCCTCATTTACAACAGATTTTCATTGACCAATCATCAAAGAAGTTCACAATGAAAATGTTGGTAGAAGGCAGAATAGAAAGCACAGCTATCTACATAATGAAGACTATTATTTGTGAATCTTGGTTTACAGTTCAGGAAGAAATTCTGCCAAACTAAATTATTGTGTAGGGATATTCAAGCCTGTTCTGACTTAGGGTGTGGTTCAGCACAAGGCACACAGCTTTCCTCACTGTGGTTGAATACAAGCAAGCCTTTAGGATTTGCTTTAATCCCAAACAACGAAAGTACATTTACTAAGTAGAAGGAGGTGCACATGTTTGAAAGTGTTGTCTAATTGAATAGCAGAAAATGTGAAATATCAGAGAAAGATCTTAGAGAACAGGATATGCCCAACACTCCTGAGGTGAGAGAGGAAGGGGGAAGCTACTTAAGAAAGAGAAAGACAGTACAGGAAGAAGAGAATGGTAAAGGAATACAGTAGAGTGCATGGGCAGCAGTACAGTACAGTTGAGAGAGTAGAGCCACAGAGAGGGAGAAGGACACAGTTTTACTGGGAGAGTTTTACAGAGTCAGATTGAAGAGGGAACATGCTAGGCACAGGCAAAGACAGAATGAGCAGGAGAAAGAGAAGGAGCCAGAAGATTTAAAAAAAGATTGCTACAGTTAATTTAAGGCCAAGCAGAGCAATTCAGTGTCTGAGAACCAGGCTGAATGAGTCAGCTTGGAAAGTAGTTTGAGCCTGAACAGCTGAAATGAACCATCCAGGTAAGAGTTGAAATGAGGCTGGGCAGTGGTGGTGCATGCCTTTAATCCCAGCACTTTTCTCAGTTCCAGGCCAACCTGGTCTGCAGAGTGAGTTCCAGGGCAGCCAGAACTCTACACAGAGAAACCATGTCAGGAAAACCAAAAAAATAAAATATTTTTAAAAAAGGAGTTGAAATAAACAAACAAGAAAGGGGGAGTTTAATCAGCAGGAAATCTCAGAGGCTGAAAACACTCTAGGACTAAATAAGATTATTTAGAGGCTAGAGGCTTACAGGACTAGGCCATGATAATTAGACAGAGGCAGTCAGCCTCCCAGACAATAATTATAATAGGAGAATAAAGGTTAGTTTTACAGTCCTGTGGAAAATCTAATACCACTCACTATAAAAGCTTTCTAGAATGTAAAAAGAGAAGAAACACACCTCAGAAAACAAATGGAAAGAGACTTGAAACTAAACCAAACGGTCCAGACAAGGCAGGAAAGAGATTATTCCATCCTTTTTTTTTTCAATTTTTATTTGATAATTTCTTCATTTGCATTTCAAATGTTAAGCACTTTCCTACTTTCCTCTCCAAAAATCCCCTATCCTATTGCCCCACCCCTGCTAACCAACCCACCCTCTCTGGCTTCCTGGCCCTGGTGTTTTATTCTGGCATAGAACTTTCACAGGACGAAGGGCCTCTCCTCTCATTGATGACAGACTAGGCCATCATCACCTACATATGTAGCTAGAGCCATGAGTCCCACCATGTGTTTTCGTTGGTTGTTCGTTTAGTCTCAAGGAGCTCTAGGTATACTGGTTAGTTCATATTTTTGTTCCTACTATGGGGCTGTAATCCCCTTCAGCTCTTTGGGTAATTTCTCTAGCTCTTTCACTGGGGACCCTGTGCACTGTCCAATGGATGACTGTGAGCACCCACTTCTGTATTTGTCAGGCACTTATAGAGCCTCTCAGGAGACAGTTATATCAGCCTCCTGTCAGCAAGCTCTTGTTTGTATCCACAATAAAATAAGGCCAAATTCAACAAACTGCATCAGTGTGAACACAATTCAAGGACTTAAACTCGTGTAGACTGGACCGAAGATGTGATTCAGAGAGCAAGTGCATCTTCTGGAGAAGAACAACTCAGATCAGACCATCCACTCTGTCAACAAATATTGTAGATGGACTCTCTGATGGTAGCATTCAGAGTCCAGAAACTGCTATGCAAACTGGGGCAGGAGGCAGAGCTATCAATGGCCATACCCAGATTTGTATCCTGTGTGCTACAATTTCAATCTGCCAGGCAAGGCATGGCCGCCAGTATCATAGTGGCAAGGCTATCTGTGGGTAACAAAAGGCTTTCCTGTTCAAGCTGAGGCCGGCTCCTCAGGAAAAGCATACATAGACTAAACAGAGATTCTGGCTAAAATCCAATAAAGAAGGTCACAGGCCCTGGGAGCGAATCCAAGACTGACATTTGCTTCCTGTGTAAATGGCCCTTTTCAAACACATTAACTGATGCTGTTTTCAGTCTGGGTAAAAGAAACTTTGATTTCAATGGGCAACAGCAATTTCCCAGCATCAAAATTAATTAAATATTGACATGAAGTGACAGCTGACAGCACTACCTACCATGGGAAATCCATATCATCACATCTAATATTCTTAGTGAAATCTTTCAGAATCATTAATGAAACAGAAGCTGGCAAAACCAAATTCATGTCCTCTCTGTACTGGCAGGTGAGCCCCACCCCACCCCTTTTCAAAGCTGCTAACACACCTGGATCCTTCAATAGAGTCTCCTTGGCCTTTACCATCTAGGGCTCTTAGATTTGATTTATATTTATGCAGATTTGGCTGAGAAAATGAAGACCTGAAAATGGGAAAATCATTCAAAAAAACCTGGACCTTTTCATGTGACAAAAATGAAAGATGCCAACACCAGGTGAAAGGATAAACATGAAGGAAAGAGAAGATGTCATGAGAATGTCTCTTTTTCCCTGAGGATTTCAGTTTACTCTTGAGTCAGTCACACAGTTAACACACAGAGAGTCCTTTTCCCAGAATCACTGAGAAACAAGGAAGAATGTAAGAAAACTATTGTGACACGCAGGATCCAAACTGTTGAACTTCTCCAACAAGAGATTGCTGAAAAAAACCCTGAATGCAGGGTCTAAGCATTACCACACCTGCAAGAACTCCACAGTGCAGCACTCAACAAACCATGAATGTGTATGGGCAAAGTGCTTTTCATGAAACAAGGAGTCATTTTTCTTAAGAAAGTGAGCAATCATAATTATTTCAAAGGTGCTGTTTAATTTTGTCCTAATCCATAGTAAGTTTTCTATTTATAAAAATATCTTAGCCTAGAGTCATCCTTTCACAGCATGCTGGGCAGAACCTTGGAGGATTAGAAGAATTCAGGAGGAAAGGCTAACTGGGGTAACTATTAACATATCAATGAAGACAGGGATTGGGATGGTGCTTTCTTGGCTCCTGGTTAACTCTTGGCTTGACCTCTATTCTCCTTCTCATCTTCAATTCCCTTCCCCCCATCTAATGAACTGGTTCAGTCTGGACCCAAAGAGATAACTCTGAATGCTTTCTCCCTCATGCTGAAATACCAAAAGTTAACCCCACCACAAGCCCAAGAACCAGGTATCTTCTTGCAGCTCTGCAGGTTGCATGTCTTAGGAAAATAATAAGGCCTCACAGAAAATGACAAGGGCATATAAAACCAGCTGTAGGAAGTGACCAAAGTCTATCTCTTGGTCAAGATGTAATATTTTAAAAAGCTTTCCAACATTGTAGAATTTTTTTTTCTCTGACGACATTAAGGGTTAACAGAACCTACTATATATCTTCTCCTTAGTTGTTCATTGCTGCAAACCTGTTTTCATGCTTCAATGAAACCTAAGGTGTAACATTAATAACTAAGACTATGAAGCCACATCTCTGGATGCTGTATTTACATCAATGACTACATATAACTCAGTGTGAAACTAACGGAGACTATAACTTTGTTAGGTTAATGTGAATATATACAGCCATATGATGGTGCTTTATAACGTAAATTTTCTAATTCAATCAAATCTTCACCAATTCCCCATATGACAAATATCTACAAGGCTCTCTCAGGATGCCTACTCAGTTCCCTGGAGAAAGGGAAATGAAATGGCAAATGAAGGAACAGGGGAGTTAAGAAAGCAGGAACGAATTTTAATTACAGTTGCTTTATAAAGGCTTTTGCAAAGACAAACCTCCTGGTATACAAACTCCAGATGCAGCCAAGGATCTACAAGGATACTTTAGAAAAATATTCTGGCAACCATAAAATTGATTAAAACATCATCATGAACCAAAATCACAGGATCTCAAACTTCCTGACAATGGTAAGATATCCACAACAGATTGTGAGAGTAGCGACAGAAAATGCACCCCTGCTCCACGTGCCTGCCCTGCTCCTGCCCATTTCCTAGTACAACAGCTCCTCTGACCTGGAAGGCAACAGGACCAGCTGCTGAATGTCCTAGGAGGCCAGCAAGGAAACTTTCAGGTTCTGCAAATACTAGGCACTAGTCTTCCTCCAGGACATCCTGACCACAAGGCAGCCAAGGTACAAGGAGAATGCTGAAAAGGCAGAACTTCCTGTCATTTCTGCCTGGGTCCTCAGAGCCCCTCCTTCTGGACCCGCCCAATATTCAGCAGCTTCCTGCAATTCTTCTAAGCCCACCTACTTCAGGACCTTTTAATTAATTAGCTTCCCAGCTCTTCACAGCAATTTTTATTGTTTTGGATTTTTAATTGCTTGCTTACTTAATTCATTGATTCATTGGTTGATTCTTCGTTTTAATTTTGTCTTTTTCTTAAACTTATTTAATCATGCATGAAGCCCACCCTCCCCAACTCTGTTGGGGAACCACTCCTCCAACTCTGTTGCAGTTTCACACAACTTCTCTGGAATTTCTCTGCACAGCTTCCCCACAATGTTGCTGCCAGACTAGACCAGAGCTGGATGTACTAGGACACTGCACGTGGGTTCTGAGAGTTTTACAGAATCAGACTGAAGAGAGAACATGCTAGGAACAGGTAAAGACAGAATGAGCAGGAGAAAGAGAAGGAGCCAGAAGATGAGAAAAGATTTCTACAGTTAATTTAAGGCCAAGTGGAAAAATTCAGTGTCTGAGAGAAGAACTCAGCTCAGAGAGGAGTTTGAGCTGGAAAAACTGAATTGAATCAGCCAGGTAAGCATTGAGAAGGAATAAGAAGGTGGGGGGAGGGGGGGCTTATTCAGCAGCAAATTTCAGAGGCTGAAAACACAACAGGCCTAGATAATACTGTATGGAGAGTAGAAGCTTACATGACTAGGCCTAGGTTAATAGATGTAGGCAGGAATCCTCCCAAATTATGCTGACAATAGGAGAATGAAACTTACTTATACAGCCCTGTGGCAAAAAGTAGACACTGCTCAGTATGAAAGCTCTCAAGGATAGAAGAGAAGAAACATACCTCAGAAATAAGGCAAACAGATTCAAAACTAAAGCAACCAGTACAGAGAAGGTCAAAAATAATTATTCTACTCTAATGGGGATTAATGCAACACAGAACATCAATTAAGAACACAGGTCAAGGACAGGAAAACATTTAGAGTGGATAGAATAGGTGATTCAGAAAGCAAATAGACCTTCTGGAGAAAGCCACCTCATATCAGACCATTCACTCTCAACAGACATCTTAGACACCCCGGTGGGAACTTCCATAGTGAAAAAAATTGCTAGGCAAATTGGGGCAGGAAGCAGAGTTATCAATGTCTATACTCAGGTTTGCAACCTGCTTGCTCCAATCTGAATCTGCCAAAATGGAAATTTTTATGATACTGGCAAGAATATCTGTGGGTAACAGGTTTTCTCTTTCAAGCTCCACAGGAAACAAAAATCCATAGATTACAGTGAAAATCTGCCTAAAAAATACGATAAGTAAGGTCACAGGCCCTAGGAGGGAATCTACTGCTGACATTTGCTTTATGTATAAATTGCCCTTATAACAACCATAGCCTGATGTTGCTTTCAATCTGGATAAAAGAAACTTTGATTTCAATGAGCAACAGCAATTTCCCAGGATCAAAATTAATTAAATATTGACATCAAGTGACAGCTGACAGCACTTCCTTCCATGGTAAATCCATATCATCACTTCTAATATTATTCTTTTCCAGAATCATTAAGGAAATAGAATCTGGGAAAATCAAATTCATGTCCTCTTTCTACTCACAGGTGAGCCCAACTCCACCCATTGTTCAATACCTCTAACATACCTGGATCCTTTGTGAGAGTCTCCTTGACCTTTAACCTTCTAGTGCTCTTAGTGTTGATTTACAGTTATGGAGAGTTGACTGAGCATAGGGAGACCTGAAAATGGGTAAATATTGTTTAGAATGAACATGAAACCGTTCATGGAACAAAAATGAAAGATGTCAATACCCGAGAAAAGGATAAACATGAAGAGAAGTTATCAAGAGAATGCCTATTTTTCTGAGTATTTCAGTTTACCCTAAAGATGTGAGAGTCAGTCACACAGTTAACACACATAGAGTCTTTTTCCAAGCAATACAGAAGAGGAGGACAGAAGACTGGAAGAAAATTATTCTGATCCAGAATCCAGACAGTAATTCAGTAAGTAAGTGTTCAAAATTATTCAAAAGATGCTGTCTAATTTTGTCTTAATCCATAGTAAAAGCTGGTAGTGCACTCCTTTAATCCCAGCACTTGGGAGGCAGAGGTAGGCGGATTTCTGAATTCGAGGCCAGCCTGGTGAGTTCCAGGACAACCAGGGCTAAACAGAGAAACCCTGTCTCAAAAAAAAAAAAAACAAAAACCAAACACAAACAAACAAAAAAAAATCCATAGAAAAATTTCCACTTATTAAAATATCTACTCCTGAAATCATCACAGCACAGCATGGTGGGCTGAACCTTGGAAAAATTCAAAGAAATTCAGGAAGAATGGCTACCAGTGGTACCTGTTAACATATCAATGAAGTCATGGTTGGATAGGTACTTTCTTGGCTGCTGGTGATCTCTTGACCTGCCCCTCTATCCTCCATCACATCCTCAATTCCCCTCCCACCACATGATGGCCCGGTTCAGTCTGGACCCAACCAGATATCTCTTCATTCCTTCAACCTCAGAGTAAAATGCCAAAAATTAACCTCACCACCAGCACAAGAACCAGGTATCTTCTTGAAGTGCTGCAGGTTGCATGTCTTAGGAAAATAATAAAGCCTCATAGGAAACTACAATGGCCTATAAAATGCCTGTAGCATGTGACCAAAGTCTATCTCTTGGTCAGGATGTATTATTTGATAAAGCTGGTCCACATGGAGAAATTGGTTTTTCTCTGGGGACACTCAGGGTTAACAGAACCTACTATATATCTTCAAGTCTGATCATCTGTCTCACACACATTCTCTATGAATGATTATTATTCACCTGACTGCATTTTCTTTTCAGGGTCCCCTTCCCCTTCCCCTTCCCCTTCTCCTTTCCCTTCCGGTATTCCAGAAAGGGCCAAGGGTCCAGAGAGGGCCAAGGATCTACTGGGTTGTTTTAGAAAAATATTCTGGCAACCATAAAATCAATTAAAACATAAACTCAATTCACAGGAACTCAAACTTCCTGATAATGGTAAGATATCCATAACAGAATTGTAAGAGTAGCAACAGAAAACGCACCCCTGCTCCACATGCCTGCCCTGCTCCTACCCGTTTCTCAGCCCAACAACTCCTCTGACCTGGAAGGCGACAGGACCAGCTGCTGAATGTCCTAGGAGGCCAGCACAGCAACTGCAGCTTAAGGAAGTTTTCAGGTTCCGCAAATACTAGGCACTAGTCTCCTTCCATGGCTTCCTGACCACGAGGCAGCCGAGATACATCGAAAATGATGGGATGGCGGAACTTCCAGTCACTTCCTCTTGGTTCCTCAGAGCCACTCCTTCTGGACCCGCCCAATACTCACCAGCTTCCTGCCATTCATCTAAGCCCCCCTACTTCAGGACTTTTTACTTAATTAGCTTCCCAGTTCTTCAGAGCAATTTTTGTTGGTTTGGATTTTTGCTTCCTTGCTTGCTTGCATATTTAATTTATTGATTGATTTTTTGATTGACTGATTGATTCTTTGGTTTTTTTTTTGTTTGTTTATTTATTTATTTATTTATTTATTTATTTATTTATTTATTTATTATATGTAAGTACACTGTAGCTGTCTTCAGACACTCCAGAAGAGGGAGTCAGATCTTGTTACAGATGGTTGTGAGCCACCATGTGGTTGCTGGGATTTGAACTCCAGACCTTCGGAAGAGCAGTCGGGTGCTCTTACCCACTGAGCCATCTCACCAGCCCTGATTCTTTGTTTTTATTTTGTCTTTTTCTTAAACTTATCTAATGAAGCAGGAGGCCCACCCTCCCCATCAGGAACCACTCCTCCAACTCTGTTGTGGAAACACAACTTCTCAGGACCTACTCTGCTCAGCTTCCTACAAGGTTGCTGCCAGACTAGACCAGAACTGAATGTAGTAGGACACTGCACCTAGGTTCTGAATCCTTTAGATACAATGGATCCTGCCTAACTTCTCACATTGGGAGTCTAGACTCCTGGGCTAAAAATGCACACAATTAAGCAATCCCTCTGAATTCTGGTGCTCAATACCCAAAACAAAGTAAAACTAAGATAAAATGTCTTTGGCTCAAACTATCAACTATGTATGTATCTTATAAAGAGAGCAATTTACATGATATCCTAGGTAAAGAATAGAAAATCCAGAGTCATGATAAAAGAGATCAAAGTGTGTAAGCCACATATGTCAATTGATAGAGGACAGGAACAAAATGATTCGTGGGCAAGAGAATAATAGCAAAAGCCTGAAGGAAAGGAGGACAACATAGGATATAAAAATTTTGTTCAATATGTGCTTAGAAATAAACAAGGAAAAGAGCCTGAAAAGAAAATGCAGTAAGGCGAATAATAATAACTCATAGAGAACGTGTGAGACACAGATTATTAGACTTGGACAAAAGGTAGAGGAGCTGGATACCTTAGTCAAAGAAAATGATGAATTAAAGTGATGTTAGGTTTAGGCACAATATTATTTACTGCTTGGAGGGTGAGGCAATTAAGAAAAATTCCTTTGAAAAAGTGTCTAGATTTTTGGCAAAAGAAAGAAAGAATAAAGAAAGGAAAGAAGGAAGGAAGGAAGGAAAGAAGGAAGGAAGGAAGGAAGGAAGGAAGGAAGGAAGGAAGGAAGGAAGGAAGGAAGGAAGAAAACAGAGACCTACAATACATACTGCACTGTTTAGCCATTTGTTCATAGAAGATTCCCTGATTGTGCTCTATAATACTCTATGTACATCCATGCATATCTTCATAAGCTGGGGAAAGGAGACTCGAGAATTACCCAAGTCACCTTAGAGAATATGGCATGAAGTCAACTCTTTTAATGAAAGTAATGAGTTCCAGGATTCTCTTGTGACCTCTGAGGTTCAAATCCTGTTGTGATGACGGTGAGAGTTAAAATGGATTCTAGGCCAGCATGGAAGTGAGAGCTCAGAAGCACAAGCCCAGACCTGATGGTCTTTCTTTACAGAACAGGGTTCTGAGCCCACGGACACCTTTAAGAATGCAGGGCTACTTGTTACCCATTGTGGTGAGTTTTATATTTTCCCATATTGTGTTTATGCAAAAAAAAAAGATAGGAAAATTAGGTCACAAGTTAATTGATTGTGCATATGTGAACATATTAAACTTAGTTAATTTAACTAAGTGTGAGTCCAAAGTTGAATTCTCTACTTTCTCTTATCTGAGCCTTCCATCCTGCGTGTCTATTCAGTTAATTTAAATCTGTAACATGCTGAATACTGCCTTGTGCATCTCTCTCTACATGTGTGTCTGCCTTCTGTCTCCCTGTTTGTGTCTATCTGTGTACTCTGTATGTATGTCTGTTGGCTTTTGTATCTCCATTGCTGGTCTTAAGAAAGACCTTTGCAATATTTTTGGGAACACCAAGAAAACCCCATTACATGGAGAAGGAATGGTATAGTATACAGAAATCTTTAACAGAGTTTTAAAAAGGATGAGGTAACTGGCTCCAAGTGATCAAGACAACAAGCATTTACAGACATCACTGTTTATCAGTCAGTACACATAATAGTATATTCATTTTAGAAGGTTGCACTGAGCCTCTGCATTTCATGCTTTCAACAAATGACACTCAGGCAGTTCTGGACATGACTTGAAAAAGTACATAAATTACCATTGTATCAATAAATTATTATTGTACCAATGCATCACGTTAGGTTTTAAAAGTTGATCACAAGAGAAATACAAGGAAAAAATAATGTTTGTTTTTACATTGTTCTTTGAAAAAGAAAGCTAAACCATAAATTTGAATACACAGTAGGACTGCAGTTTTAAATTTTAAATTTCTTCAAGTTGCATTAACTCTGGTTGTAAGGTCCAAGAAAAGTCACCATCTATTAGAAGGTAAGAACTTTTGTATACTGCATTGCCACACTTGTGGTTCTGCCAATGCATAGGAAAGCCCCATGGTACAAAACTCCATGGAGTTCGGCTGGCTGTATTCTTAGTAAGATGTTTGGATTTTTTTTTTTTAAAGAACCAGCTTATAAGTGTATGAAGGTGATTATAATTAAGTCTCTGAATTCTGAAAGAGATGGAGTTCCAGTTGATCTTGTCTTTTCCACTGTGTTTTATCAACTGAGTTGTTCTACAAAGTGGTTTCATAAAAATAAACGAACACTGCAGGGCACCGACAACAAAAGGTGTTGCTTTTTACAAACTGACAATAAGTCTTCATTGCTAACGAGCAGACTTGCACAACTCACTGTGTATAAAGAGGTCAAGCTGGTGCCTCCAAGAACATTGGCTCTTACGTTCCACAGTCCTCGTTATGGGAAGGGCTTTGCAAGCTACAAAAAGTGAAATACATACACAGAACCAACCAAAAAGACATTGATCTAAAATTTGTCCTTCCTCCAAAATATGCTAGGTCAATGATGTCATGAATTTATTGTGAATAACCAATCAATATCTAATTTGACTTAAATACCCAAAGCACCCTTGTGAAAAGTTTTACATATATATGTGTGTGTATGTGTGTTTGTGCATATATATGTGTGTGCATATATATATATACATATATATATATATGTATATATATATGCATATTGCATATGGATGTGAGTGTAGTGGGAGTACTTGTGGACACACCAGTGTTATAAATAATGAGAAGGAGGTTTTTATATAGTTTAAACCATAAGCCTTTCACTGAAGCAGTCTACCACCGATCATTTAAATTTCAGACTATTCAAGCCTATGACCTCATGTGTAGCTTGCTCTTTACCTCTCTGCCCCTGTTCCCATTTATCTGTTCTCTTCTCTTTCTCCCACTTAATCTCTTCCACCTGCTTTCTCTTCCCTACATCACTTTTTCCATCCAGAAATTCCACCCTCCAATTCTTATCCCAGGAATTGGATGTTAGGTTTTTTTCTTTCAAGCAATCAGGTGTGAGACATCTCCAGAATTCTGTGGATTACCTCTAGGCATAGAGAGCTGCCTGCCATTCAAATATCTCAGCAGGTGTGGAGACAAGTATTTATAAATGTAAGGCTGGTGATATGCCATAGAAATGACAATATCAAGATCCTGCTAGAACTTAGTTCTCTACTAATATAGCAATAAAAAGTTAAAAATACACAGACACACCTGCATAAAAGTTTAGAAAATTAACTTCAGCCCACGTGGAGAGTTCAGAAAGGCCAAAAGAGGAAATTGGGGCCCACAGGGTGGAAAGTCACTTTGACTTAGAATAGTCTGACCTCAAATGAAGAATAATACACCTGTCCCAATGTTCTGATTGCTGGGATTATGTCAGCAGCACTTGCATGTTTGATGTCTATAGAGTCAAGCAACGTAATCACACTTTGTATATCTGAACAACATAATTTATATTCTTTAAAAATATTTGACTGTCTTTCTATTTACACTAACACAACATTAAAATGTTAAGAACTAGAAACATCCATAAAATATATTTTTTTCTGTAGAGAGCAAAAGGACCTTGTGGTCAAAAATAACCTCTAAGGTAACCAGGAATATAAAACCACAGAGTTTCTGTTCAGTGGAAGAGAAGTATACTTTTTTCTGACCAGAAGTGAGGGGATGGATGTAGTAAGTGGTATGGTGAGCTGTGCTAGATGTAGTGCCACAAAACACCTGAAAGTCCCAGACTATAAAATTTTCCAGTGCTGGGCAGTGGTGAAGTTCGCCTTTAATCCTAGCACTTGGGAGGCAGAGGCAGGCAGATTTCTGAGTTTGAGGCTGGCCTGGTCTACAAAGTGAGTTCCTGGACGGCCAGGCTACACAGAGAAACCCTGTCTCGAAAAACAAACAAACAAAACAAAAAAAAAATTCCCAATCTTCCCTTGAAAATTGTTTCTCAGGCAATACAAACCAGCCTTGCAAGAGATGTGACATGTATCTTATAGCTTGGTGTCCTCTACACTGTATGCTTGATCCTCCTCTAGGCCCTTTAGTTTTAGAATCCAACTTTAAGAAAGACTCACATAGACTTTGCAAAAGCCTTTTGAGGTAGTCACACTTTCATCTTCACTGTGCACAGAGGATTGAGACAATTATTACCAAGAACTAACTTTCCAAAATTATACTGTGCTTAATTATATCTAAAATAAACCACCCTGGGGTCAGAATCTAAAGTTACACTCAACATTGTCTACAGGGAGAATGGTTAGCATACTTACAGGTTTTAACTACTCAGAAATCCCTGAGTTTGCTCAAGCTCAGAACATAAAATACCAGCAATCTCCAACCGCAGATATTTCCAATCCTGAAAATCCATCACCTACAACTAAACCCTATACAAAGCCTGCCTCCCACTCATTTCTCTTCTGCTTATCACCTGAGCAGGGGCAGGCTCCATCCAGTGTTCTTCCCAGTCATTATCTTGTGTATGGTTAATTGTCCCATGGGGCTTTGTAGTTTATCTTGACTTCTGAGTACCAGGAGACTTTTTACTTCAGATGTTAACACAGGCACTGGGAAAGATTTTCTCTGAGTGCTGTAGGAATTTCATTGGCTATAACCCACAACACACCCACAACCAGTGCTGAAATAATTACAGAGAGGTATTGAACTAGATTTCTTTTTTGTCTCATAGATGGTTACGCTACCAGAACTAGTGTTTGCAGAGACGCCCACATTTATATCATCTAACCAGTAAACATCAATCATAGTCTTTCATTCTGATTAATGAACTCAGAGCTGAGCCAAAAAATTTCTTCCCCTTTGAAATTTTAGCTTTTTGATATCTTCACTTATAATGACCCATAGAAGATATGCTTTATCAACATCCAGCAAAATGCTTCACACAAAATTGCCCAAATATAGACCAGAAATTTGAGACTAGAATTTGTGATGTACAAATACTAATGCCTGCACCAGTTCTTTTGAAATATATTATAACGTTTACTTTAGCTTTTTGGGGGCAGATTTGTCAATTAGTGAGTCTATGGATTTTGTTTTTTGTTTGCTTGTTTGTTTTCCTACTGAGAGACAGAAAGGGGTTAGATCCAGAAGGGAGAAAAAGTGGACAGGAACTGAGAAGAATAGAGGGAATGGAAACTCCTCAAGATATATTGGATGAGAAAAAAAATCTTCATCATTTTGGATAGATTCTTTGTGATGTTTTTTGGATTCAGTATTTGAGTATTTTATTGAGTATTTTGCATCAATGTACATAAAGGTTCTGAAAGTGTCCACAATGACATGAGCATACTTTAGACTCTCAAACTAGGATCATGAGTATTACTAATGTGCAAAACATGATTTTGCAACAGTACTTTGTGAGTCACAAGGGTTACAAATATTATATTTTGCACATGAGGAGCATTCCACCTCTGTTAAGGAGTCTGTTTATTGTCGTTTTTGTTATTGAAACTCATTTTATCAATGCTGCATATTAATGGAAGTTTGCACAACACATCTGTGCTTCCTTTAGGTCGATATTTCCAAGGAAAAGAGAATGTGTTAATCTGTATCTGCCTTTGCATTTCCCTCAGACAAATGTCCTACAAGATTAGACTGTGACACAATATGGAAAAAAAAAAAAAACAGGTCTCTAGAGTCTACAAAAAGAAAAGAATTCACCCCGAAGCCCAACCCTATAAAAGTAATCAATCCAGTAAAGCCTTTTCATGTCACTATCACAAAAATGTCATAAAAGAGTTTATATGGAAGAGAAATCCTACAAATACAAGCAATGTGCATCAGGTGCATCTGTGGACAGCTAGAAGTGTCTTTACAGCCATCTTCTAGACCCAGTGAGGACACTGTTCATTTGTAGGCAACAGCACTGCCCCTGCATCTGTTGCCGTGGCACCTACCAGACATATTCTGAATGGTGTATTTACATCAAAGCCTGCATATATCTCAGTGTAAAATTAATGGAGAGTGTAACTTTATTCAGTAAATGTTAATATTTACAGTCATATGATGGTGCTTTATAACCTACATGTTCTAATTCAATCAAATCTGCAATGGTTCCTCATATGACTAATATCTAAAATGCTCTCTTGGGATGCCTATTCAGTCCCCTGGAGAAAGGGAAATGAAATAGCAAAAAGAGAACCAGGGGAGTTAAGAAAGATGGGAGAACCGGGTGTAGTGGACACGCCTTTAATCCCAGCACTCCGGAGGCAGAGGCAGGCGGATTTCTGAGTTTGAGGCCAGCCTGGTCTACAGAGTGAGTTCCAGGACAGCCAGGCCTATACAGAGAAACCTTGTCTTGAAAAACCAAAAACCAAAAAAAGAAAAAAAGGAAAAAAAAAAAGAAAAAAAGAAATAAAAATATGAGGGGAAAAATGTCTCACATGCTCTCCCAATCTTATATCCATCCATGTAGGATGCACTCTCCTTGCAGAGCCATGGCTGAGATACAGCTTCCTGGGACTCCATCCAGTCAGATGAGCTCATGTTTCCTTCCCACCCTCAGTGTGGCAAAGGGGTACAGGTTCCACACTGAGCACCTCCTGGCCTCATCTCTTTCCTGTTTTGAGTCTGGCCCAAGTAGGTCTCACAGGGAGTCCAACCTGTGCAAGAAAGCAGATTCAGTGTCCTCTCTAACCTCTGGGCTAATTGTCGCCTTTTATTGTGTCTACACAGCCTCCTTCCTCTGTGGTAGCTAGCAGGTAGCCATAGGCTCCTGGTCCAATTGCTCATGCAATGGCTGACACCACAGATCGCCTGCAAGGGCATCCACTGTGTGATTGATGGGGTTGCTCTTATTCTCCGTCTCAGAGAGCACCTCTGAATGATAAGTTGGCAACATCATTCTCTTTTTCTACTTCCTTATGTCTGACTCATTTGCTTCTTGTCAGTCATCCATCTCTATTGATTTAAAAGGAGGACAGAGAAACATGAGGAAGAGGAGGAGGTAGAGAAGGGGGAGGAGCAAGAGGTGGAGGAGGAGGCTGTAACCCAGGAGCAGGGACTCTGAGTACCACCTTCTCATTTTTCAGAGAGGGAGTTAGAGTAGCTGTCACCAGCATTTCCAGTCTGGGGACACTAAGGTGGAGAGCACCTCTGCAAGCAGGTCAGATTTGCAAATGGAACCAGACCTCTTGCTCTGGGACCAAAGTGACTGTAGGCGGTCATCAAGGTGTGGGAGGTGGAGGTGTGGGTGGTAAAGACATGGGAGATATAGGAGTGGAAGTTGTGGGAGGTTTTGGTGTGGGAGGTGTAGGTATGGGAGCTGTGGGAAGTGACTTCTGCAGTAGCTAAAATTGCATCTTAAAGGGCAGCTGTCTACTCTGTCATGTCATACTGTCTTGTCTGATTCAAGGATAGTGGCATTTGTTGCTCCAGAAGGGAGCATCAGAGAAGTTCAGAGATGGAGGTTCCAGTCAGTCATACCAGCTCCCTACATGGGAGACAGAGACAAGAACACCCGCCCTCCAGGAGTTCACACAATAACACATGTGTTAGTCAGGGTTCTTTAGGAGAGGATCTGAGACAGAATACATATGATAAGGAAGACATGTTGAATTGACTTCCATGATATGGACCCAGTGGTTCCTCTATCCATGATGCTGGATGCCTTAGCAGTTCCAATCTGGTGTTGAAGGCCTTGGGCATTCCTGGAGAGTCTCTGGGCTTCAGCCCATATTGAAAGGCTGAAAAACTGGGCTTCTCAAAGAAATGAGACAGGCACAATTACCAGCAAGGAATGAAGGTAGGCAAACAAATAGCAGGGTATTTTCCTTGAACTTCTGTCTCCTCTGGGAATCTTCATCCACCGTAGAAACACCTCTATAGACCCACACAGAGGCTTGTTTCAGAGTTAATTCCAGATCCAACCAACTAGCCTTCAAGTTGCCCCTGCAAGTCCAGAAGAGAGCCCCAGGCATGTAGCCTTTAGGAATCCTCACTTGCCTGTTGTGCTCACCTCGTCCAGCAAGAAAAAACGCAACACGGTCGGATTCTTCTCAACAGCCTTTTTTATTTCAGGAACACCTCGATGCTACGGGAACTCTGGAAACCCAGGGAGGACTGCTTATATACACCCCAGCACTGGGGAGAGCTACGAGTCCTCCTGGGATTGGTCAGTCTGCCGGCACTTTGATTTGTATGCACCCGCTCGGGAGGGGTTGGCGCCAGATTCGGGCTAGCACCTGCTCAGTAGCAATAGCCTTGTTTACCGCGACGTTGTACCGGAGGCCAGTGCCATCTTTTAGGCGCCTGATAGCCTACACTTTGCCCTGGGGTGGGGTTTTCTATGCTGAAGCTTCTTTTGAGTCATTGTGCTCTGCCAAGTAACCCCCCAGACTCCTTGGTCCACTGAGTCAGACCTGGGTGGGAGGGTGTCTTTGTTCTGTTGGTGGTACTCTCTCTGGGCTGTCTAGACATTGTTCACCTCTCCCCAGGAGTCACCCAGTAGCAGAGATGACTTTATGGCACTGGAGAAGGAAATAAGCCATTCATTTCCTTTGAGCGGCCTTCAATTGTGTTTAGACAAACTTATCTGTGTGTTAAAACTCAGATCCAGGCAAATTTGGATAAATTTGGGGGGGGGGATTTTTTTTTTTTTTTTTTTTTTTTTTTTTTTACCAAGCAGAGTAGTGAAAGTTGGGAGTCTGGAAGCTTCCCTGAGAGGCAAGTCTCCTTCCCACCACTTCCTGCCATGAACTTGCCTCCTCTGCCTATGAATGGATTCCATCATAATGTAAACATCTTGTTGAAATTAACCTTATTTTTAAAGGAGAGCAAGATCATTGTAAAGGTGGGTCATGAAAAGTTACATCAACCTGTCCAAGACTGGTGATGTGTTTGTCTGGCACAGACCATGCCCCATGTGTCTGGACTCCAGACTGGGCTTATGCTAAGCTTAGTCCCTATAAAGTCTCCAAATCCTCTCATGATCTATGCAGGCTTTTTTTTTAAAAAGATTTATTTATTTATTACATGTAAGTACACTGTAGCTGTCTTCAAACACTCCAGAAGAGGGTGTCAGATTTCGTTATGGATAGTTGTGAGTCACCATGTAGTTGCTGGGATTTGAACTCAGGACCTTCGGAAGAGCAGTCAGTGCTCTTAACCGCTGAGCCATCTCACCAGCCCCTATGCAGGCTCTTTAGGTGAGCCTTAGACTTCTATGAGCTTCTCATGTTAATACTTAGATCATTTAGGCCTGGGCCTAGAGATAATGAATAATGCCCATGTCTGGCATTACTCCCAATACACGGGGTGACCAACCCCATGGCCATTATCTGAAATACACTCACTTGAGCACTTGAGATTTCCCACCTCTGTGTGTAGCATGTGCACACCTGCAGCTATGTGTGGCTGAGGGAGGCCAGATGCTGATGTCAGATGCCTTTCCCTATCACTCTCCTCCTTATGTGACAGGGTCCTTCTCTGAATCTGGAAACAATTCAGTTAGTTGGTCAATAAGCTCCATGGATTCCCAGTGTACTGGGGGGGGGCAGGTGCACCCCACCATACACAGCTATTTTCCTCAGATCCTTGTGCTTGTGAAAGATCCTGATAGAGAGTGAAATATTATTTAAGCCCCTAGACCTGTGTTCAAAATAAGCCTCACTAATGGCAGGGAGTAGAACTTGCCCCATTGTTCCAGGATTCCAGGCGTTTGCAGGTTTGCCTTTCTAATAAACCTCTTGCAGTTTGCATCAAGACCATTTCTCGTGAATGATTTGGGGTGTCGCCTATCCTGAGTAAGAACGTGGGGGGGGGGTCCTCACGTTGTGGGTCTTTCATTTGGTGCATGGGCTGGGAAACATGACCATCCCTCACACCAGAGAATCGACTTGGAGATATGGGGATCCCCTCTGGAATGTGTTCGTGCTGGTCGGTGTCTCTGTTCTGAGTGTTTGTTTTCTGTTTTCTGTGCTTTTTGTGTTGGTTTGTTTGTGTATCGTCCTTTGTTTCTGAATCACGGCACTGCCTGACTTTATACTAATCAGCCTGATTTTGGATCCACCTGAGTTTGGTTTTTAAAATTGCCCTGGGGGATGCCCCATATGTAAAGACCTTTGTCCCATCTGTAGGGACCTTCGTCCCATCTGTTGGTCGGTAGTGAAATTGTTACCTCTGTGGGGAGCCGCCCTCACATTCGCCATTGCAAGATGGCGCTGACATCCTGTGTTCTAAGTGGTAAACAAATAATCTGCGCATGTGCCAAGGGTAGTTCTCCACTCCATGTGCTCTGCCTTCCCTGTGACGACAACTTGGCCGATGGGCTGCAGCCAATCAGGGAGTGACACGTCCTAGGCGGAGGATAATTCTCCTTAAAAAGGGACGGGGTTTCGCCATTCTCTCTCTTGCTCTCTTGCTCTTGCTCTTGCGCTCTGGCTCCTAAAGATGTAAGCAATAGAGCTCTTGCTCTCTTGTACTCTTGCTCCTGAAGATGTAAGCAATAAAGCTCTTGCTCTCTTGCTCTCTTGCGCTCTGGCTCCTAAAGATGTAAGCAATAGAGCTCTTGCTCTCTTGCTCTCTGACTCCTGAAGATGTAAGCAATAAAGCTTTGCCGCAGAAGATGCCGGTTTGTTGTGTTCTTCCTGGCCGGTCGCGAGAACGCGTGTAAGAGTTACCCTCTTGTCATGAACCACCCATCTGATTCAGAGACACTCTGGGTCATTTCTCTGGTTTTGGTTGTCCCAGTGGAAGTGGACAAAGATGTCTTTGTGTTTGTAGATGATGGTGTTTTCTGAAATGCCTGCTTTCTGTTTGCAGCTGTCCTCTCGGGCCTTAAGGACCGGAGGACTGTGGTCTGCAGACTTGCTAGGAGGACCACAGGCTGCCACCCTGGGGGATGCCCTGGGAAGTGGGAAGAGCCAGGGCTGTCTGGTAGTTTCCGGAGATCGGTCAGAGGGACCGAGTTCTGTTGTTGAAGCTGGCCTGCTTGTGGAGGACACAAAAGAGTCGCGTGTATCTAGATCTGTTGGTTTCTTTTTTGTGGGTTTTTTTTTTGTATGTGTGTGTGTGGGGGTTTTTTTGAGACGGGGTTTCTCTCTTTTTTTTTTTTTTTTTTTTTTTTTGGTTTTTCGAGACAGGGTTTCTCTATATAGCCCTGGCTGTCCTGGAACTCACTTTGTAGACCAGGCTGGCCTCGAACTCAGAAATCCGCCTGCCTCTGCCTCCCAAGTGCTGGGATTAAAGGCATGCGCCACCACGACTGGCTGTTTTGTGTGTTTTTGTGTATGTGTTTAGACCTATGTGAAAATCTAGAGAAGCGAAGGTAATTCTCATAGGTGCTTTGTACCCTGACTAGAGATGATTTACACATGAGGGAACGGGTTTGAAAAAGCAGTACTCTCCGACTATCTGGGGATAATTTGGTGAAAGAGAAAAAACAGACAGGATCAATTGGTCTTTGGAGCTCTGCACCTGTAGTTAGAAGTCTAGTGTGGCTTGAGAAGCCCTGCTAGGAGCTAATTGTAAATGCTGCTCTGAAAGGAGACCTGAAAGCCCCACACTGCTTCCAAGATAGAGATTCGCTCTACATTAGACACCACCGCACAGAAAACCTTGAGATTCAGTGGAAAGGCCCTCATATTATGCTTCTGCTTTTCCATGTGTGTTAGAAAACTGTGTCTAGTTCTAAGATTAGAACTATTTACTAGAAAGAGTGGGGATTGCAAGATCCTGAGAGACAGTGAAAAATTATTTAAGCCCCTAGAACTGTGTCCAAAATAGGCCTCACTAATGGCAGGGAGTAGAACTTGCCCCATTGTTCCAGGCTGCCAAGTGTTTGCAGTTTTTGCCAGGTGTTTGCGGTTTTTGCCTTTCTAATATACCTCTTGCAGTTTGCATCAAGAACGTTTCTCATGAGTGATTTGGGGTGTCACCTATCCTGAGTCAGAACGTGGGGGAGTCCTGATGTTGTGGGTCTTTCACTTGTACAGCAATGGCATTACCTACTGAGCTATCTCCCTCCTTCCAGTATTAGAGATCTCAGGTGACATTACCAACCATCTCTACATTTGTTTATTCAAAAAGTATTACATGAGCCATGCATAAATACATGGATTTAAAATATCATCATGAGTAACACCTGGCTTAAGTCTTCTTAATGTTTATTATTTTTTATTTATATGTGTCTTAGGGCTGCCAGCCCTCAGGTCTGTGGTGGCTACCTCAGTAACCACCTCATCACTCACTCCCAGCACTGCCTACCATCCATGAAACCCCGGGTACCAAACCACCTCTGCAGAAAGAAAAAGAAGGAAAAGAGCTGGCACCCTTCCCTGCACACCCTACTCCATGCAGTTCCACCAGGCTGAGCAGAATGCTGCCACTACCCCATCCATTCCTACTCCAGGGATCATGTTTCTTCTGACCTCCTGCTTTTTCTAATGTTTTAGTTCTGGTGTGGCAGTATTTGCCTTTAATGGCAGAATTCACTGTGCCATTCTGGCTGGCCTGGAGCTCACGGTCAGATCAGGCTAGCCACAAACCCACAGCCAGTGCTTCTCTGGAGGGAGAGATCATGCTTTGTTCTGCTTTACCTTGGCATTGGAGCAGGCACATTTGTGTTGGCAGCTGCCTGTGTGTGTTGGTCCCCACTGGGCTGCAGGCTCACTACCACACTGGTGACAGAGGCACTGATGAGCAGAGCTCATGTGGTTTGGAGTGCATTTGGAGTTGATGTTTGGGTTCTACCCAAATTATTTATTTATATATATATATGAGTACACTCTTGCTGTCTTCAGACACTCGAGAAGAGGGCATCATATCCCATTACAGATAATGGAATTGACATCAGGACCTCTGGAAGAGCAGTCAGTGCTCTTAACTGCTGAGCTATCTCTCCTGCCCAGTGTCTTTTTTATTTTTACATTTTATACTTAAGGTTATTATTGGTGTGCGTGTGTGCAAGTGCATGGGAGTACGCAACCCAGTGTGCATGTGGAGGTCAAAGGATAGCTTGCTGGGGTTGGTCCCCTCTTTCACTGTGGGTTCCTGAGCTGAGACTCAGGCTGTCAGGCTTGGCAGCAAGTGCTTCTATCTGCTAAACTGTGTTGGCCTGAGAATGTCTCTTCTTTATAAAGTTTTTTTTTTATTATTATTTTAAACTGTGTCTCTGTGTGTTTTTTTATGTGGGGATGTCTTGGGACAGAAAATGCTTCAAACCAAACTTGGGTTCTCTGCAAAAGCAATACTTGAACCTTATGGCTGAGCCATCTCCAGCCCCAAGAGTGGGCCTTTCCAGTTTGGATCTCTGCAGACATCCTTCTGTCAGCTCTCTTTATTTTTTTAATTTTTAAAAAGATTTATTTATTCATTATATGTAAGTACACTGTAGCTGTCTTCAGACACTCGAGAAGAGAGAGTTAGATCTCGTTATGGACGGTTGTGAGCCATCATGTGGTTGCTGGGATTTGAACTCAGTACATTTGGAAGAACAGTCAGTGCTCTTAACCGCTAAGTCTTCTCTCCAGCCCCACTTCTGTCAGGTTTCTGTTGCTGAGAAAAGTGTGTGAGAAAATCACCCTAAATAAGGAAAAGAGCACTGGCATATAGGTTCAGAGTTGTGGTCTGCAGTCCATTGGCACTTGTTTCTGGGTCTTGCTAAGTATATCACTGCCTGGGGCATGTCCTGGAGGCTGTTGACCTTCTAGGGCTGTGGTTTTCAATCTTAATACTGTCACCCTTTAATACAGTTCCTCATGGTTTGGTGCCTTACAGCCCTAAAACTTTAGTTGCTCCCTCATAACTGTAATTTTACTGTTTGTTATGAATCGTACTGTAAATAACTGATACATCAGCAGGATATCTGAAGTGACCCCTCACACACAGGGGTTGGGAAGCAGAGAGGAAACCCTGAGGACACAGAAGGAGTGGGGCAACCATTCTGTTCCAGACCACATGCCCAAATTACCATCTAGTCCCAACTCCTGAAGGTTCTGCCACCTCACAATGGTACCACAGGCTGTTGAGCAAGTTAGAGCGTCCAGGCCTTAAGGGGACACTCGCTCTCCAAATTATACCAACCTGTTTTAGTGTTCAGCTGTGATTTTTTTGGATATATATATTTGTGTTTGTGTCTCTGTGTGTGTGTGTGTGTGTGTGTGTGTGTGTGTGTTGCCTGCATGCATTCTGCACACCATGTGTATGCCTGGTGCCCACGCAGAGGATGAGCCACCATGTGGGTGCTGAGAACTAAACCTAGGTCCTCTGCAAGAACAGCAAATGCTCCTAACCGCTGAGCTGACTCTCCAGCCCCTGCCCTGTTCCAGTGTATTTGGGGAAAGAAAGAGTCAGCTAGAGACTTTACATGTACTCACTTATTTTTGACTAGTCTCACTTCCAAGCCCTTGCTACCCTGGAACTTGTGATCCTCTTGCCTCCTGAGTTTCCAGAAGACTGTGTGCATGTGACACTATGCCTAAATAGGAATTTAGAACATATTCGCTGGTACTTTTCTACCCTTAGCATCTCAACTCGGGCTGCTGATACTCCTTTAGTAGCCAGGGGGTGGGCTAGAGGTTATTTTTTAATCAAAGCATAATTTCAAGCATGCACACACAAGCACCTGCTGCCACCTGGTGGCGCTTTCCCAGGACTTCAGAGCCTTTTGATGGACCAAGATTCAGTCTTGCATTTTATAGGTTCACTTATAGTTGAAATGCATTACAACTGGTCAAAACTTACAGTATGGCCAGCATAGGTGTTCTGATATAGGAAGCATATGTCAATTTCTTTATTTCAGCCAATGGATTTCTACACATAAAAGGTATAAAGCAGCAGAAGAAGGAAGACATGTCGTGAGTGATTGGTGTCAGGGACTCTGTGGCACATAGTGGATCTGAAAATAACCTGGCAGAATCTCTTGGTCATGTGACTTGGGCAGAAGAACAGCCTTCTTTAGCTCACAAAATTAGGATGGGCTGGGATAAACTTTCTTATTTGAAGTTAACCCTGAGGTTCACTGTTCTTACTGATTGTTTTGTTTGTTTGTTTGTTTGTTTGTTTTTTTCTGAGACAAGGTTTTCTTGAGTGAACTTGCTCTGTAGACCAGGCTACAACTATTGGGATTAAGGCATGCCTGGCATTCATAGATTCTAAATTCAAGTTTCTAGTCATTAAGAACTGTAGTCACAAAGATCATTTTTGCCTGAGAGTTGTAGTCTCCCCTCCCCTAGCCTGAAACCTGGTTACTCGGGGTGGAGCTTCCTGCTCATTCGTTCTGCCACGCCCACTGCTGGAACCTGCGGAGCCACACACGTGCACCTTTCTACTGGACCAGAGATTATTCGGCGGGAATCGGGTCCCCTCCCCCTTCCTTCATAACTAGTGTCGCAACAATAAAGTTTGAGCCTTGATCAGAGTAACTGTCTTGGCTACATTCTTTTCTCTCGCCACCTAGCCCCTCTTCTCTTCCAGGTTTCCAAAATACCTTTCCAGGCTAGAACCCAGGTTGAGGTCTGCTGGCCGGACACAACAGAGAGTAACCCCAGAAAACCCACACTCTAACAGGTGTGATCAATAGGTTTGCTGTTAGGAATGTAGCTGGCTTTGATGTTCTGGCATGCAGTGGAGTGAGGCCCTAGGGCTTTGAGATGGCCAATGGGGTCCTTGACTTTCAGCCCATAATCTTCTGGTGGTTGGAGAGAGGATGGTTACAGAAATATCAGTCACTTGTTTCTATAAATGTTTCATAATTGTACTGGCTAGTTTGGTGTCAACTTGACACAGCTGGAGTTATCACAGAGAAAGGAGCTTCAGTTGAGAAAATGTCTCCATGAGATCCAGTTGTGGGGCATTTTCTCAATTAGTGATCAAGGGTTTCAGGCCCCTTGTGGGTGGGATCATCTCTGGGCTGGTAGTCTTGGTTCTATAAGAGAGCAGGCTGAGCAAGCCAGCAAAGAACATCCCTCCATGGCTTCTGCATCGGCTCCTGCTCCCTGACCTGCTTGAGTTCCAGTCCTGACTTCTTTCAGTGATGAACATCAATGTGGGAATTTAAGCTGAATAAACCCTTTCCTCCCCAACTGCTTCTTGGTCATGATGTTTGTACAGGAATAGAAACCCTGACTAAGACAATAATGTAAACTGAATGTGATGAAATATTAAAAATATCATTCATTAATTATTGAAAAGTTCAGCCTCTGGAAATGGTGATCTCTCTCCTTATACTGCCAGCTTAAAGGCACAATTGAGAAACTGTGAATTACAAAATTGGAATCCCAGAGTGGTGGTGAAATGAATCACCATAAAGTTATTTTCTCCTCTGAAATTTCTTAACCATTTTCAGCTGTAGCCTTTCTGTTACAGTGGGCCTTCCCATTCTGTGTTAGGACAGTGCAGGTGCCCCACACTTCACTATGCTTACTATTTTTATATCCCTGTGGTTCTGGAAAAATCAAAGTGACATCATGTTAAACTAAGAGTCTCATGGACTCAAATGTTGGAATAAAATTCAATTTTATTTTATTATGCTTGTAATTTTATTAGTAAAACAAAGCATTGATACAAGGTTGTATCAAATGTTGCTATTAGTTTCAAACCAAATTAATAGTTTGCCTTGTAAAATGAGTGATTGTAGTAGGATTCAGTGGTGTGCAGCTGTGATCCCAGCAGTTTGGGAGGCAGAAGCAGGAAGTTTAAATTTGAAGCCAGACTAGGGTTTTTACCTTAGAGAAAGAGAGAGAGAGGGGCGGGGAGAGGGAGAGGGAGAGGGAGAGGGAGAGGGAGAGGGAGACAGAAAGACAGAGACACACACAGAGAAAGGGATAGAGACAAACAGACAGAGACAGAGAGAACCCTAAAACTAGAGCATGGTGAGATGTGTCTGAGTCTTCATTGTTTGTGAGCAGTTTGCCTCGGGCTAATCCCCTGAGTTGTCACAGCTTCCTTCTTAGTGTGGTTCATATAAAATATACTGGGGTCAAAGTCATAGTCCCAGGCTCCCTGCGAAGGCGAGTCAGCCATCTATCAAACTCATCAACAGAAGTTTCTGAGGGATGGTAGATGACTCTGAGCACTAACTGCACCAGGATGCAATAGTCTCTAATGTCATTAAACACTGACGTCGATACACAGGGGGTCAATCCAGTGCTGCAAGCCCACCACTTATTGGGACCAGGTGACAAATAATAAGTCAATTTGGTCCGGGGGCTCTCATAGGTAACATTACACAAGTGTCGATGACTCAGAGGCACTTTTCCTATGCATGTGCCTCTGCCAGATACTTCAGTGAGGGTGAGTGTGAGGCTACGTCCCCAACTGCAGTGATCATGACTGGTGGTATTATTATAAGTTCCCATTACTGCCATCCCCTCGTAATAGGGAGGTCCAGATGTTAGACACAGCCAGCAAGACTTGGTGGCATTCGGATTGGTACCATTTAACACAGAGAAAGCTCCTTGGAGGAGGCCTAACAGTCTTTGTCGGGTGGGTGATAGTTCAACTTGCTCTGGGGCTATAGAGTCCAGAACAGGACTCGAAACGTTTTTCTGTGGGGAAGACATTTGGTGAGTCTTTTGAGTGTGGGGTAAGGTCGGGGCTGGTCTTGGGAGAAAAGGTCGATTTGGCTCAGGGAGCACCTTATTAGGGCCTACTGGCAGGGCTGGAGGACTTTCAATGTTTAGACAGACATGGAGCAATGAACCAGGTCTACTACCATAATTGTAGAACACAACTCCCCAGGTCATGCCTCCAATCCACTGGGCAAGAGCATATTTCTTTCCCATGTTTGTGAACTGCAGTTTCACACGGTCTAAATCTGTAGGATTACATTCCTGATTTCTGTATAGCCTCATTACTGCACGCTTGCCTGGCCCCTTATTTTGAAAAGAAAATTCTAATCCATCCCCAGATGGCTCAACGGCCCATTTCCAATCTCCATCGTTTGAGGTAACACAACTCCATTGACTGCAAAAGTACCACCTAGGCCCCCCACACCAGGAGCTCTTAAGGTGCTCGGGGCAGCTATAGAACCCATAGCTTCGAACCACATTAGGAGGAGTAATCCTGGCTGTAGGAATGATTTGGCGGAGGCAAAAATACAGGGTTGGCCACCATGCCCCCGGAGGCTCTAATTTTGAGGTGGCAAATAGTATTTCCCCTGATTGGGATAACACTTGCCAAGTGAGAGTCATAGGCTGGTGTGGGTTGTCATTCTTCTCTTTCAGGATGGCGCCGACGATGTAGGCGTAACTTAAGAGGGTTATCAGTCCTTTCCAATTCCCATTCATCTTGAAGTTCTCCAGGAGCTCGCTTTACGTGAGAGGCGTGAATCCAAGCAGAGATGCCTTCTACTTTGACAGCAGTGGGGGTGGTCAGTAGCACGATGTAAGGGCCTTTCCAACGAGGTTCTAGATTGCCAGCTCGATGTCATCTGACGAGAACTGTATCTCCCACCTGGAACTGGTGAGGTACCATCAAATCTCCTGGTTCGTAGGCCTCCTTGAGCTGCTCCCAGGCAGTGTTTCTGACCACTTCTAGGGCTTTCATGCGTGTAAACAATGAAGAACCAGGGTTAAATTCTAGAAAATCCATCACTCTCCCTACTTCAGTGAGCGGGGGAGGCCCCCCGTACAGAATTTCATATGGAGTAAGCTTAAATTTTCCTGGTGTGTTTCTAACACGGAACAAAGCAAAGGGAAGGAGGGCTGTCCAGTCATTCCCGCCGGTCTCTATTGTCAATTTAGTCAAGGTCTCTTTTAGAGTTCTATTCATCCTTTCTACCTGTCCTGAACTCTGGGGTCTATAAGCACAATGTAATTTCCAATCAATCCCCAGTTGGATGGCCAGTCCCTGACTTACCTGGGCAACAAAGGCGGGTCCATTGTCAGACCCTATTACCTTAGGTATTCCAAATCGTGGAAAAATTTCTTCTAGGATTTTCTTAACCACAACATTGGCTGTTTCCTTTTTTGTTGGGTAGGCCTCCACCCATCCTGAAAAAGTATCTATAAAAACTAAAAGATATTTATTACCATACTTAGCTGGCTTTACTTCAGTAAAATCTACTTCCCAATAGGCTCCAGGGCGATCACCTCGTAGTCTTCTCCCTGGGGGATATCTGGAATGTCCTGCATTTGTCATGGCACACGGTACACAGCTCTTAACTACTGCTTCTGCAACATCAGAGAGTCTTAAAACATAAAAAGCAGATGCTTTTACCAGTGTTTGCAGGTGTTTGACTCCCAGGTGGGACATCCGATGTATATTTTCAATAAATCTCTTCCCTTCTTTTTGTGGTAATATTATTTTACCATTACTGGCTGCTCGTTGGCCCTGTGAATTTTTTGCAGTAAACCCTAAATTGTCCGTTAGTTTTATATCTTCAGGTGTATACTCAAAACTCTGGCTACACAGTTCCAGTTCTGGCAGAGCAACTTTCTGGAAAGGTTCTATCTGTTGAGTCCTGAAGGGCAGAATCTTAGGGCCGAGTGCAGCCTGTTTAGCTTTAACATCAGCCATATTATTTCCCCTTGTCACAGCATCGTGTCCTTTTTGATGTCCAGGACAATGTATAATGGCCACTTTGGCAGGCAGATGAATAGCCTCAAGGAGGCTCAAAATCTCCTCTTTGTTTTTTATGTCCTTGCCTGCTGACGTCAGCAACCCTCTTTGTCTATAGATGGCACCGTGGACGTGGGCTGTAGCAAAAGCATACCTGCTATCAGTGTAAATGTTGATGGACTGCCCCTCAGCCATCCGAAGGGCCTGGGTCAGGGCAATTAATTCAGCTTTTTGAGCTGACGTACCTTCTGGCAGGCTGCCAGCCCACACGACTCGCTTACCATCTACCACCGCTGCCCCTGCCATCCTCTTACCTTCTACTAGGAAACTGCTTCCATCTGTGTACCAGTTTGGAACACCTGGCCACGGCTGGTCACGTAGATCACTTCGGATCCCAATTTCCTCCGCAAGGATGTCTGCACAGCAGTGAACGGGTGAGGAATCATCCGTTTCAGGGAGGAAGGTGGCAGGGTTGAGAATAGCGGGGGGAGCAAACACGACCCGTTCAGTCAGCAGCAGACTCTGATAGTGAGTCATCCGGGCATTTGTCATCCATCGGTCTGGGGGCTGACGGATAATGCTTTCAAGAGAGTGGGGGGCTACCACAGTTATTTGCTGTCCCAGAGTTAATTTGTCAGCATCCTTAACGAGTAGGGCTACTGCAGCAACGGCCTTTAAACATGTGGGCCATCCGCTGCCCACTGGGTCCAGCTTTTTAGACAAATATGCCACCGGCCTCTTCCACGGCCCTAGAGCCTGAGTAAGAACTCCTCTGGCCACCCCCGCCCTCTCATCAACATAGAGGATGAAGGGCTTGGTTAGATCTGGCAGTGCCAAAGCTGGCGCAGTCAGCAGGGCCTTCTTAATATTTTTAAAAGGCTTTCTGATGTTCTGATGTCCATCTAAATTCTCCACTTTCCTTGGTCAGGGGGTAGAGGGGGGCAGCCAGTGTTGCAAACCCAGGTATCCAAAGTCTGCAGAACCCAGCGGTGCCCAAGAATTCTCTCACCTGTCTTGGAGTAGCCAGTGTTGGTATTTGAGTCACAGTCCTTTTTCTAGCCTCTGTCAGCCACCGTTTTTCCATCCCAGAGGATATATCCCAAATAGACTACCTCCATCTGACATAGCTGGGCTTTTTTAGCAGAGGCCCGGTAACCCAACTCACCCAGTTCTACTAGCAATCTCTTGGTCCCCTGCCAACATTCTCTCTCTATGGTTGCAGCAAGGAGCAAGTCATCAACATATTGGAGCAGGGTTACCTGGGAGTTTTCAGCTCGGAAGGAGGCTAAATCTCGATGTAGAGCCTCATCAAAAAGGGTGGGGGAGTTTTTGAACTCCTAGGGTAACCGTGTCCAGGTCAATTGTCCCATTTGTCCAGTGTCAGGATCTCTCCACTCAAAGGCGAATATGGGCTGGCTGGAGGGATGTAACTTCAGGCAAAAGAAAGCATCTTTTAAATCAAGTACTGTGTACCATTTTCGCTCTGGAGGGAGTGAGCTGAGGAGGTTATAGGGATTAGGAACAGTTGGGTGAATATCTTGGACCCTCTTATTGACCTCTCTCAGGTCTTGGACTGGTCGGTAGTCACTCGTGCCAGGTTTCTTTACCGGCAGTAAAGGAGTATTCCAGGGTGACTGGCACGGTACCAAAATACCTAATTGTAATAGTCTCTGAATATGTGGCCTGATTCCATCTCTTGCTTCACGGCTCATTGGATATTGGCGCACTCCTATAGGGGTTGCATCTGTCTTCAGTCCCACAACCACAGGGGGAACTCTGACAGCCATTCCCATGCCTCCAGTCTCTGCCCATGCTCTAGGGAAAGCAGTCAACCAGTCTTTTAGGTCTGGCACCTCTGTTTGCTTTATGCCTTCATGCAATCGGTATTCTTCCTCAAGCTGCAGGGCTAAGACTACGGAGGTGGGAGATTCCCAAGTTACTCTCGGCCCCTCTTGGGTAAATCTGATCTGGGCCTTTAATTTAGTCAGAAGATCTCTTCCTAGAAGCGGTGTGGGACACTCAGGAATGACCAAGAAGGAATGACTCACTTGGCCTTTTCCCAGATCTACAGTGCGTGCAGTGGTCCAGGGGTATTGTTTCTGACCAGTGGCTCCAATCACTATGGTTCTTTTATTTTTTATTTTTCCCAGTGGATGTTTCAGCACAGAATGCTCTGCCCCTGTGTCAATTAAAAAGTCCGTGGGGGGTCCCCTCCACCATCAGGGTTACCCTAGGCTCGGGGAGGGGGACCGAGCCCCGTCTCCCCTATTCATCATCTTTCAGAGTCAGGGCCTTAGGGGCCCTTCCCTTCTTTGGGCATTCCTGTGCCCAATGTCCTCTTTCTTTGCAATAGGCACATTGGTCCTTCTCTAAAATCTTCTGGACAGATCTTCTTCCTTCAGATCTGGATTCCTTGTTGCCCAGGTACCCTATCTGTCTATTCTCTGGCCTATTCCTTCCTTCACGTTCCCCTACTACTGTGGCCAAAATCCTGCTTAGATTCCTCTCCTGTCTTCTTTCCTTCTGTTTCTCTCTCTCTTCTTCTTCTCGCTTTTCCCTCTCTCTCTTCTCTTCCTCTGTTTCTCTCTTATGATACACCTTTTCTGCCTCCTTAACTAAATCCTGTAAAGCCATGGCATGTAATTCTTCTAGTCTCTGTAACTTTCTCTTAATATCTAATGCTGATTGTCCTATAAAAGCCATTGCAACTGTAGCTTGTTGGCTCTCAGAGGTCGGGTCAAAAGGAGTATAGCGTCTATAAGCTTCCATCAATCTTTCCAGAAAAACAGATGGGGGCTCGGTAGGGCCCTGCATCACTTCCCTTACCTTAGCCAAATTGGTGGGGCGTCTCGCCGCTCCCTTTAGACCTGCGACCAGAGCCCGGCGGTAAACTGCCAGCCTCTCCCTACCTTGAGCCGTGTTGTAGTTCCAATCTGGTCGATCCAGAGGGAACCCAGCATTAATCTCATTAGGTAGGTTGGTTGGGGCTCCATTCACTCCAGGAACATTTTTCTGAGCCTCCAGGAGAATGCGCTCTTTTTCTTCAGTAGTAAACAGAACCTGGAGGAGCTGCTGACAATCATCCCAAGTGGGTTGATGAGAAAACATAAGAGACTCTACCAGCCCCACAAGGCTGGTCGGATTCTCAGAAAAGGAGGCATGGTTAGCTTTCCAATTATACAGATCAGCCGATGAAAAAGGCCAATATTGGAGGGTCTGCAGAGACTGCAGGTCTGTGGGCGGGTCACCCACAGCCCGTAAAGGAAAAGCAGAAGTAGTGTCAGGAACTCTATTTGCTGGGGGACTCTGGGCTCGTCGGCTCCGGGTCCCAGCTGCTGGCCCTCCGACTGCACTGGCAGCAATCCCAGAGCCTGGCGCAGGGACCTGCGGAGGCAGAGGATAGGGAGGAGGGGAAGGGGACTCTGGCCACTCGGGAGGCCCTTCAATTTCAGGATAGTTCTTGGGGGGAGCTGTGGGTTGAAAAGGAGGCTCCGTTTCGGGTGGAGCCTGTGGTTTCATTTTTGCTTCTCGTAGAGTCAGGGCTCGGGAACCTGACCTATGCTGGGGAATCCATGGTTTTATCCAAGGCAGAGGATTCTGGACGAGGTCCTGCCAAACAGTAATGTAAGGCTGTTGAGCTGGGTGGGACCCAGGTCCATTCTGAAAGACAATGGCTTTAACTTCAAAAATAAGAGTCAAATCAAAAGTCCCCTCCGGTGGCCATCCTACATCAAAAGCTGGCCACTTGGAGATGCAAAAAGTCTGCCAAGGTCCTTTCTTAATTTCTACTGAAATATTATGGGCCCTTGATCTAACTTCAGTCCAGTGGTCTAAAGTCAAACTTAGGGGGGTCGTTATAGTCTGTCCCATTGTTGACACTACGTAAAACACAAAACAAACACAAAAAACACACATACATACACTGACAAGTACCTGAAAACAGACACAAAAAGCAAACACACACTGACAGATGGTCGAGGGAGTACACTCCCCGCCCCAGACGGACTCCTAGAGTCCTTCCCCTCGCTCAGGGCTTCAGAAATACAGATGGTCGAGGGAGTACACTCCCCGCCCAGACGGACTCCTAGAGTCCTTCCCCTCGCTCAGGGCGTTCCCAGAGCGAGCAGCAGCCGGTGATTCCAGCACGTCTGCTGTTCACACTCAGTGCCTCATCCCGAGGCAAAGGTCTCTGTTTCTCACGAAACTTCGCGGCTGCAAATTTCAGCACAGAACCTAGCCGGCTTACAGAAATATTTTTGGACAAAAAAAATCTCACCTCCAAGTGGGTCTTCGGAGACGTGGGTGGTCACGCCAATCCCGGACGAGCCCCCAAATGAAAGACTCCGAGAGGAGCCCCTCGCTCAGGCCTCAGGACAATAGCGGACACCCAAGAACTCACGACAGACCGAGCTTGTTGCAAACCACATGAGGCTTTATTCGGGGAAAGCCAGAGCTCTGGGGACGACTCATATCCCACGCAGGGGTAGAGGAGTCGTCCTCGAGGGAAAAGAGTTTCCAGTTTTTATAGGCCCTCGGGGGGAAAGGAGAAGGGGGAGATTAGGGGATTTCCAGATTTAAACAATATCTATTCTAAAATGATTGATTCCTCAAGAAATGAGTATGGGAGGGAAACAAGGAAAGAATCTAATGAAGGTACAGCAATGGGCACACACCTGGTCAGAACATTGGCAGACACACAGGTTCGAGGAGTGGCCAAAGCATTGTGCACCTCTATTTTTCTAAATCAATGAAGCCAGTTCTACTAACAATAAAATCTATTTTACCAATTTCAGGGCTTCTATGACCTTTTACATTCTGCCAGGATCTTTCACAGTCACAATCAAAAGCAAAAAAATCGATCTCCAACCGTCCAATGTCTGGGATCCAACTCACGATCTTCTGGGCTCCTCCAAGGGCTTGGGTCACTTCTCCAGCCATGCCCTTTGTAGCACAGGCGTCGTCCTCTAGGCTCCAGATGCCTGTACTCCACTGCTGCTGCTGCTCTTGGTGGTCATCTCATGGTACTGGCATCTCCAAAACACTGCGTGACCCCTTCAGTCCTGGGCCTTCAATTGCAACTGAGGCTACACCTTCACCAATGGCCTTCCATGGCCTCTCACAGTGCCGAGCCTCAGCTGCTTTGCGTGACCCCTTCATGCCTTCAAAACCAGTACCACCTGGGTGACCCTTACATATTACCAAGTCCCACTGCAGCAGGAGTACAACCTTGGCCATCTCTGGAACACAGCCTCTCTGTGCTTTCAGAAAACACTTCCCAGAAGATGTCACCTCAATGATGCTGGTCTCTTTTTAATCACTGCTAATTTCTTAGCTCCAGGCAACCAGCATCAATAGTCCCAGTAATGCAAAGTTTTTGCCTCAGTAGTTCTGGTATCTTGTTAATCACAGCTGATTCTTCAGCCCCAGCTAACCAGAACTACAGAATCTTCACAATCAAAACAGCAATGGCCCTGAAAGAGTCTTTAATTTTTCCCTCTGAAATTTCACAAACCAGACCTCCATCTTCTGCAGTGTTCTCAACATTATCTTCCAAGCTCCTACACAACATCCAACAGAGCTCTTAACAACGGATGGATCTTCAAGCCCAAAGTTCCAAAGTCCTTCCACAGTCCTCCCCAAAACATGGTCAGGTTGTCACAGGAATACCCCACTCTGCTGGTACCAATTTGTCTTAGTCAGAGTCTCTATTCCTGCACAAACATCATGACCAAGAAGCAAGTTGGGGAGGAAAGGGTTTATTCGGCTTACACTTCCATGCTGCTGTTCATCACCAAAGGAAGTCAGGTCTTGAACTCAAGCAGGTCAGGAAGCAGGGGCTGATGCAGAGGCCATGGAGGGATGTTCCTTACTAGCTTGCTTCTTCTGGCTTGCTCAGCCTGCTCTCTTATAGAACCAAGACTGCCAGTCCAGAGATGGTCCCACCCACAAGGGGCCTTTCCCCCTTGATCACTAATTGAGAAAATGCCTTACAGTTGGATCTCATGGAGGCATTTCTTCAACTGAAGGTCCTTTCTCTGTGATAACTCCAGCTGTGTCAAGTTGACACAAAACTAACCAGTACAGCCATGTTTCTGGTCAAAGTGAGAAATGCTTAACCTAATTGCATCATTATGTGCTGTGCCTTGTGTGGATAGGCAGATACTGTCTAGACACACGCAGCACAGACTGAGCACACATGGACTAAGTGAACACTGCTCAGGACAGAGTAGTGTGGTGGGCTTGGGAACCAAGGCTCTGCATGTTCACTTATGTCCGTTTATTCAAATGCCTGTTTCACATCACTCCGGCAAATCTTAGTTCCTTCCATTCCCCTGAAGAGGCTTAAGAAACATTGAGCAGTCTTTGTGGGGTAATAACTTTTTGCCTAGATTTACTTTTTTCCCCAATCTTTACATTTTACTTAGCTAAATATTTTTTTATAGTTTTATTTTGCATATGTGCACCATGTGAATGTCTGGTGTCCACAGAGGTCAGAAGAGCATCACATCTCTTGGAGCCGGAGCTGTGTGGATACTGGAAGTCGAACCAAGGTCCTTTGCAAAGCAGCAAGTGTTCTTAAACATTGAGCTGTCTCTCCAGTCTCTCATTCTGTGGTTTAAAATCATGTATGGTGTTGTGTTATTTAAGAAGTATACATTGCATGCTGAACACATTGTCAATCTGTATTTATTTTTACAGACATGTATCACCATGCCCAATTTAACGAATTTACTTTCTATTTTCCTTTTTGTGTGTATGGGTGTTTTGCCTGCATGTGCCTGTGCACCATGTGCATGCCGTACTCACAGAGACCAGAAGAGGGCACCAGATTCCGTGGAAATGTGCATGACCTTGTGGGTGCTAGGAACCAAACCCAGGTCCTCTGGTAAATCAGCCAGTTCTCTAACCACTGAGTCATATCCTCAGACCCTTGTTTTTTAAGAGAAAGTTTTTGCTATGTTAATGGTAGCTGGCATCAAACTTGTCATCCTCTTGCCTCAGCCTTCTTAATAAAGTTATTAAATGTTTGACATGAGTTATTTTATAAACTTGCACCCTATGTCTTTGCAGAGAAAATCCCTTTAGGAGAGTGTCATAGATTTTGATCATGTGGTGATTTTCTTACATTGCTGACATTTAGTGGTGTTTGCCAATCAGATCTGCCCTGACTGCTGGAGGGCTGTGCTTTCTCAGTCCCAGAGTGAGAGTAAACACTCAGATCACACACACACACACATGCATGTGGCTGTGTCCAGGTTTCCAATTTTTCTTTTTTTTCTTTTTCCTTTTTGTTTTGTTTTTAAAAGTTTATGAATGTGTTTTACCTGTACGTGTGCAGGTTTGTTAGGAGGTCAGAAAAGGCCATCATATCCCCCGTTGTGAACAGTCATGGGAGTGCAGAGAGTTGACCCAGGTTCTCTGCAGGAGAAACAGGTGCTCTTAGCCAGTGGGCCAACCCTCCAGCCTGGGTCCAGCCTTTTATGTAGGTTCTGAGGATCCAAACCTCAGGCAGTCAGGCTTTGTCAGGTTCTTTACCAATAGAGCCAAAACAACTTTTTATTTTTGAGATAGTATTTATTTTGACTCAGCTTTTTAAAGATTTATTTATTTTATGTATCTGTGTGCACTGTCACTCTCTTCAGATAAAACATAAGAGGATATCAGATCCCAATACAAATGGTTGTGAGCCACCATTCGGTTGCTGAGACTTGAACTCAGAACCTCTTGCAGAACTGTCAGTGCTCCCACCCACTGAGCCATATCTCCAGCCTAACTAATTTTTAAAAAAGATTTTTTGGTTACCTTTGTTATATACACAGGGACACATACACGCATGTACGCATACACACACACATGCTGCACATAATATACCTACACACAGAAACATACATGCACACATGCACACCACACTGCTAATACACATGCAAACATACACTGTACACACTGCACATACACATGTAAATGCACACAAACATACCACACACATATGTATATGCATACAAATGTGTACATGCCACAAATACACACACACACACACACACACACACACACACACACACACACACACACACACACACACACACAAGTACAGGTACCTGCAGAGGCCAGGAGAGGGCCTTGTGCTTTGAAGCTAGCTCTAAGTGTCCCGCTCCAGTCTTTTTTTTTTTTTTTTTTTTGGTACATACTTTTCATTGCTCCTTCTGTGTGACATTTAGAGCTACATCACAGTTTTAGTGAGGTTGCCAAGGATATGCTGCCAGTGAGTTTATATACATTCCTGCATTTTAAGAAGTGATTTAGAGGCTTGGGGAGGCAGCTCAGTAATTAAAAACATGGTGGATCAGAACTGAAACTCTAGTTCCAGGAAGTACAATGTCCTCTTCTAACCTCTGTGGGCACCAGGCATGCATGCGGTAGGGCACAAACACACATGTAAGTGCACCCTTATACATAAAAATAAAATGTTTTGAATAAATTAAGAATAAACCTCCAAAAGGAGAGTAGTGACTCAGGCTGAGAATGTGCTAGCCTGGTACCACAAACCTTGCATTCAGAGCTCAGACCCATGTCACACGTTGAGGAGGCACACGCTTTTAGTCCCCTCAGCATTTGTGAGGTGGAAGCAGAAGGATGAAACCGTCAGGCTCATCCTCTGTAACATAGTCAGTTTGAGGAAAACCAGCCTGAGCTACATGAGACCCTCTCTTAAAACACGAGGAGGTCAAAAATGACTGTGGTCCAGGATTCTGGGGTTTTAAATTTTTAAAGTCAAGGAAAAATATATGGAGTAATATGGATTTGTTCCTTCTACCATTTGATTTTTTTCTTAGATCCTAATTTACTGAAACTTCTTGAATTTAGGATAAATATTCTAATATCATATTGAACTCGGAGTAAAAGTACTTCTTTCAGTACTTCCCAATGTATTTCCAGGATGGTTGGATTTCTAAACAGTACATGAGTATGCACCTCATCTAAGATTTACAGATTCATGATATTTGTATGAATGAACTCATACATGAAATTAAGATGAAGATACTACCTTAGTAGTGAGTTGTTGAGTTTTTGTTCAGAATGTATATTCTGAGATGTGCAAAATATTAGCATTCTGCAGATGATTTAAGAAAAGAATGGAAATCTATTTCATTCCTTACGGTAGAGTGGAGTATTAAGGCACAACAGGACCAGACACCACAATGTCTTGTAATATGTGTCAACGGTCAGCATTTTTTTTAAAAAGGTTTTTTTCAAAGATTTATTTACTATACATAAGTATACTGTAGTTGTCTTCTGACACACCAGAAGAGGGCATCAGATCTCATTACAGGCAGTTGTGAGCCACCATGTGGTTGCTGAGATTTGAACTTAGGACTTTCAGAAGAGCAGTCAGTGCTCTTAACCACTGAGCCATCTCACCAGCCCAACGGTCAGCATTTTTCTGAGACTTATAGGACTTTTGTTCAATAAATGGGAATTAATAACTTCAGAACCATGCAGACACAGCAAAGTCTGGATAGCTATCCTTGAAATCTATGTATCCAGGTTTTCATTTATTTTTGTAGATTTTTCTTTCATACTTCCTTGAACTCAAGAGAGAGCAGACTTGTTGCTGAGGCTCTGAAAGCTTCTACGTATTTTCTGTTTCTTTTTATCTTAGCCTAGTAATACTTGCCTGGAACATTGAACTGAATCTTACGTATTTTAGTTAACACAAAGCACCATATGTAAAACAGTATTTCTAACTTTTTAATGCTAAATACTGACATTGAATTCAAATTATTTTAGGGTGGGCAGACTACCCTACACTTCAATGAATGATTTCTTAGTTTTAAGACACTTGGAAATATGTGTTTTCCTATGCTGTTAAGCAACCACTGTGACAGGGTCGTTACATCCCAAAGGTATTGTTATCCACCAGTTAAAAATCACCACTATTAACTTTATGATACAGGTTTGCAAAAATGTTCATGACTTCAGTCTATGTTTTATTTGAGGCATTTCCTGGGAAGGTGCAACATATATTCATCTGAGTATCCCAACTGCAAATTGAAAACAACCAAAGCAAATTTGTTGAATCTTTCAGTTTTATTGGAGTTAGTTACAGGACAATAAAAATATACAAAATGCTACCAGTTTTATTACCTATTTTGAGGGTTGTATTAAAGACCTTAAATAGTTTCCTTTTGAAATGGATTATTTCTGTCTCAATGAAAGTGTTATACAATACTATCTTCTGACTTCCTAACTTATCTTCATCTTATAACGTTTGAGGGTGAACAAGTAAAAAGGTGTCATGAAAAGCTTTCTACATTTTCACATTTTTAGAGTTTCTCCCAACATAAATAGTTGACATTATCTAAGATTTGAACATTGCATGAATATTTTCACAAGATTTTCATAATCATACTAATTCTCTAGTGTGGAGCCTCAAGTGTTGTCAAGAATACAACATTTTCCCCAACAGAAATACTTTACCCTAAAAAGTTCTTAGATGTTCTCTCTGACCTGAAATGAAGTCAAAGATATTTCTTCATACAATGCATGAGTTAAGTTTATAGCCTGTAAGTATTCACTGTTACAGTCTAGGAAATAGGCCAAAAGGAAAGGATTCATACCTACAATATATTTGAAAAGTTTGTCTTCTCTAAGTATTCTCTAATGAATTTTGAGATGATATATCTTGGTAAAGGATTGTCTCGTTCACTTCATTTATAAAGATTCTCTACTGTATGAAATAACTGATGATTTCTAAGACTGACATTGTGAGTATTGTATTTGTCACATACATTCTATTTGTAAGGTTTCTCTCCTGTATGAATTTTCTGATGAATACTAAGATGGGATTTCTGGGTAAAGCATTTGTCACATTCACTACATTTGTAAGGTTTCTTTCCTGTATGAATTCTCTGATGAATACCAAGATGGAATTTTCGGGAAAAGCATTTGTCACATTCACTACATTTGTAAGGTCTCTCTCCTGTATGAATTCTCTGATGAATTTTCAGAATGTTTTTTTCATTAAAGCATTTTTCACATTCACTGCATTTGTAAGGTTTCTCTCCTGTATGAATTCTCTGATGAATACTAAGATGGGATGGTTTGGTAAAGCATTTGTCACATTCACTGCATTTGTAAGGTTTCTCTCCTGTATGAATTTTCTGATGAATTCTCAGACTGCTTTTTACAGTAAAGCATTTGCCACATTCACTGCATTTGTAAGGTTTCTCTCCTGTATGAATTCTCTGATGAATTCTCAGACTGCTTTTTTCAGTAAAGCATTTGCCACATTCATTGCATTTGTAAGGTTTCTCTCCTGTATGAATTCTCTGATGAATTCTCAGACTGCTTTTTTCAGTAAAGCATTTGCCACATTCACTGCATTTGTAAGGTTTCTCTCCTGTATGAATTCTCTGATGAATTCTCAGACTGCTTTTTTCAGTAAAGCATTTGCCACATTCACTGCATTTGTAAGGTTTCTCTCCTGTATGAATTCTCTGATGAATACTAAGATTGGATTGTTGGGTAAAGCATTTGTCACATTCACTGCATTTGTAAGGTTTCTCTCCTGTATGAATTCTCTGATGAATACTAAGATGGGATTGTTGGGTAAAGCATTTGTCACATTCACTGCATTTGTAAGGTTTCTCTCCTGTATGAATTCTCTGATGAATTCTCAGACTGCTTTTTTCAGTAAAGCATTTGCCACATTCACTGCATTTGTAAGGTTTCTCTCCTGTATGAATTCTCTGATGAATACTAAGATAGGATTCTTGGGTAAAGCATTTGTCACATTCACTGCATTTGTAAGGTTTCTCTCCTGTATGAATTCTCTGATGAATACTAAGATTGGATTGTTTGGTAAAGCATTTGTCACATTCACTGCATTTGTAAGGTTTCTCTCCTGTATGAATTCTCTGATGCATAGTAAGATTGAATTTGTTTTTAAAACATTTGTCACATTCACTACATTTGTAAATTTTCTCTTCTGTATGAATTTCCTGATGAATACTAAGATGGATCTGATGGGTAAAGCATTTGTCACTTTTACTACTTTTGTAAGGTTTCTTTCCATGATAAATTCTCTGCTGACTTTGTAGGTTTTCTCTCTGGGTAAGATATTTGTGAAATTCACTACATTTGTAAGGGTTCCCTGCAATATTGTCTTTTTTCACCATGACTTTATGTTTAGAAACAAAAATCTTGTCTAATTCTGCATTTCGGTTGTGTTTTTTCTTCTGCATGTTAATTCCTTGATTGAGACTAATGGTAGAAAACAAACTTAAACTGTTTACAGAGTCATTGTATTTGCAAACTTCTTTAGTGTTCCTGGGCTTAAGTCTTTTTTGGTTCGAGAATTGAAGAGCATCAGAGCTGTGATTAGTTTTGTAAGGTGTACACTGGAGGGATTCAAGAATGACATTGCTAAGCTTGTCCCATTTAGAAGACTTCTCTTGAATATTCATGTGTTCATGGACAATGTACTGGCTGTCTTGATCCAATACCTTCCCATTCTTTCCACGTATGCAATGATTTTCTGAAAAAAAAGGGGGGGCAATTAGAGGTGACATGAATTACTTATATAAGGAGTAAGGGACTCAATAATCAGTGAGCTTATGGATTCGTACTCTCAAGAAAGGTCTCTCTCTCTCTCTCTCTCTCTCTCTCTCTCTCTCTCTGTGAATCATTACATGTATCCTCAGAAGAACCTCAAATATGATCTATATCAAATGACTGGAAATGATAATACCCTGCTAAATGTTATTTTCAAATTAGACATCATACCACCTCAAATATAATAACCCAGAATTGCTCCAAAAGAAGTGACATGATATGTACTCACTGATAAGTGGATATTAGCCCAGAAACTTAGAATACCCAAGATATATCATACAATTTGTGAAACACATGACACTCAAGAAGAATGAAGACCAAAGTATGGACACTTTGCCCCTTCTTAGAATTGGGAAAAAAAACTCCCATGGAAGGAGTTACAGAGACAAAGTTTGGAGCTGAGACTGTCATATCTGGGGATCCATCCCATAATCAGTCTCCAAACACTGACACCATTGCATATACTAGCAAGATTTTGCTGAAAGGACCCTGATATAGCTGTCTCTTGTGAGACTATGTTGAGGCCTAGCAAACACAGAAGTGGATGCTCACAGTCAGCTATTGGATGGATCACAGGGCACCCAATGGAGGAGCTAGAGAAAGTACCCAAGGAGCTAAAGGGATCTGCAACCCTATAGGTGGAACAACAATATGAACTAGCCAGTACCACTCGTGTCTCGTGTCTCTAGCTATATCTGTAGCAGAAGATGGCCTAGTTGGCCATCATTGGGAAGAGAGGCCCCTTGGTCATGCAAACTTTATATGCCTCAGTACAGGGGAACACCAGGACCAAGAAGTGGGAGTGGGTGGGTAGGGGAGTGAGGTGGGGAGGATATGGGGGACTTTCGGGATAACATTGCAAATGTAAATGAAGAAATTACCTAATAAAAAAAAGAAAACAAAAAAGAATGAAAAACAGGCTGAAGGGAAGGCTATCCAGAGACTGGCCCAAAGAGATGCAGATCCTTGCAGCCAACCATTGAACTGAGCAAGGGGACCACAATGAAGGAGTTAAGGGAAGGCCTGAAGAAGCTGAAGGGCTTTGCAACTGTGTAGGAGGAACAACAATATCAAGACCCACAAAGCTCTCAAGGGTCAAATCACAAAATAAAGAGTACACATGGAAGTACAAATGGCTCTAGCTTTATATATACCAGAGGATTGCCTTATGTGGCATCAACAGGAGGGGAGTCCCTTGGTACTGTGAAGGTTCAGTATCCCCACATAGGAGAATCCTAGGGGCATGAGGTGGGAGTAGATGGATTGGTGGTGGGAGCATCATCAAAAAAAACAGGGGGAGGGGTGGGATATAGAGCTTACAGACAGGGAATGGAGAAGGGGCATAACATTTGATATGTAAATAAATAAAATGACCAATAAAAAAGAAAATTGTACTTTGCATAAGCTGGACAAATAAATGATCCATCTGTAGTGAATTTCCCGAAAGTAGAACTCTAAACAATATATCTCTAATTTTATGATTACAATTTGATTCAGAGTGACACTGAATCTGATATAATTTTGCTCAGGTATAAATTTATGATATAGCCCATAGTGTCAGGGAAATCACTAAATAGGTTTGTTTCAACATCCAAAATGCTAGGGTAAAGATTATGTTGTCCCAGATCTAAACACAGAGATCAAATGTCAAAAAGTTAAATAAAGAAAAAAAATTGCCCAAACCAACAGCTCTATATCCACTTGAAACCTTGTATATTTTTACATTCATAAATAAGGATACATTTTAATGCAATAGTAAGATTTTTATAATTGCAACTATTATATGTACAGAAATATAATTTCTTGTTCTGGATATTTAAATTTTTTCTTGAACTTTTTTAAGTTCACTGAAGCTAGATAAGAGATAAGGAGTGACCTCAGAGAATATAGCAGTGGTTACTTTTCCAAAGAAAGCAGAGAAATGTAAAGGAAACACAATGAAAAAGTTATGATTTTAACTAGAATTTCCCTCATTCAGGAGTCTCTGGATATCTCAGAGCATTTACATAAGCACATAGTAGGAACACTCAAAGAAAGTAAAAGGAATTAAACAAGAAGTTCATTCTTACCCACAAACAACAGATTGTTGTAATTCTCCAACATCACATCCATGTACAATGACCTCTGAGCAAAACTGAGACATTCCCATTCCTCCAGTGAGAAGTCCAAGGCCACGTCCTTGAAAGTTAACAGACCCTGTAATGGAAAACTACCTACTTGATACTGGACAAAAATGTTTTTCTACTTAAAAAAAGAAGTAATTAAGATATCCTTTTTTTGCTGTGTGTGGTGGCAAACGCCTTTAATCTCAGCACTTGGGAGGCAGAGGCAGGCAGATTTCTGAGTGCAAGGCCAGCCTGGTCTACAGAGTGAGTTCCAGGATAGGATAGCCAGGGCTGCACAGAGAAACCCTGTCTCAGAAAAACAAAACAAAACAAAAAAACCCAAAACAACAACAACAAAAAGATATCCTTTTTTGATGCAGATGAGGAAGGAAAATATTGAAGGATAAATGTTTTCTGAAAGTGTTATTGAGATGTGTCTGAAGATACGAATGGCTGCTCTTCCACTGACAATCTACAGAATGACTTATTATAATGCTCGCATTTAGAAAGGCTCTCTAAATAAATACAAAGAAAAGAAAAAAAAGAAAAGAGAAGAGAAGAGAAGAGAGAAGAGAAGAGAAGAGAAGAGAAGAGAAGAGAAGAGAAGAGAAGAGAAGAGAAAGAAGAGAAGAGAAGAGAAGAGAAGAGAAGAGAAGAGAAGAGAAGAGAAGAGAAGAGAAAGGCTCTCATCTTCAAGAATTTTCTGTGATTTACATAGACGTTCACAGCAAATGAAAGATTTGCTATCATCATTCTTTTCAAAAATTTTGGTGTGCAGTTTGGATTGTATACTGTCTTTTTTTTTAAGATTTATTTATTATTATATCTAAGTACACTGTAATTGTCTTTGGACATGCCAGAAGAGGGCATTAGATTTCATTACAGATAGTTGTGACCCACTATGTGGTTGCCAGAATTTGAACTCAGGACCTTCGGAAGAGCAGTCAGTGCTCTTAACCGCTGAGCCATCTCTCCAGCCCTGTATACTGTCTTTTAATGTCATTTATTACCAAATTTGATTCCCAGCACCCACATGGCACTAAACAGTAGATTGTTAAACCCAGTTCTTTAAAATCCAATGATCTCTTCTGAACACTACTGACAGGAGGAATACATAGCACACATGCATACATTCAGGCAAATTTAAGCAACATATATTGAAGAAAAATAAACATTAACTTTATTCAAAGAAATTTTCTAAACTACTAATAGACTTCCTTATATTTCTTTTTCACTGAGAATGCATGATATAATTTCAAAAGCAGTAAACATTTATAGAATATAACATGTACTTTTGATGTCTAAATGCAGTAATGTACCTTTATGAAATATGGGTTGATATCAAACTGAATCCCAGTGTCCCATGAGAGATAGTCAAGTTATGATAAAAAAATATGCTTTCAAATTTTACAATGTCCACTTTGTTCAAATATGGACACTAGCTTAGTCTTATGTGCAGCTGTGTCTCACATTTGTATTACAACATGTCCATTTGACAATCTGAGGCCTAAGTTCAATGCTGCACATGTTCTAGAAGAAACAGGTAGAAAACAAAATGCAGAAATAATGGATTGACAAAACGACTAAGTTTTTTTCTTTAAACACAATAAAACTGCAACATCAGGGCATCCACTGAACGTTCCATATGACACAGAAAATCAAATGCTTTTGGAAATTATTTTACGACAATGTATTCAAAACCATAAAATAGAAATAAACAGTTTTAGAGAGCTTTAAAATTATTTAACCACATGGAGGCTCACAACCATCCATACGAAATCTGATGCCCTCTTCTGGAGTGTCTGAAGACATCTACAGTGCACTTACATATAATAAATAAATAAAGTATTTTAAAAAATGGTGGAATCTGATATAATTCATTTTCCTTCTGGAGCAGATTTCTTGTTTGATGGGATGCTGGATAACAGCGTTTTCATGTATTATAAATTCCTTCACAATTACGGTGCCTCCTCAGAAAAGTTAATACCTAAATACAGCATTGATAGGATAAATCTTTTCCCACATTACAATGAACACATAAGAGTCTCCAGCTCTGGGTTCCACAGATACAAAACATTTTTATCATACATAGGGATCATTCCTAACTGTTAAAATGTTGATATGAGGGGTCAGCGGTACTGAAACTCATTCAGGCTTCACATTTCCTCTCATTCTCTTTCCTGGATGGTTTCTTGTGTCCTATGTAATATTTCCAGATCATTTATAATTTTAAAATAATGTTTATTGACTTTAATTTCATATGAAATGTTATTTTTGCTGGCACGTAGCTCTGTTCACATGAGAAATGCAGGCTATGGTAAAACATATTCTCAAAAAAAAGAGTTCTGGAAGGAAAAGAAGTCCCCAGGCAGGTACAGAAAACTGAATCTGAATACTGCAAGAAGAAGAGACCTTAACTGCAGAGCCACATCTTTGACTCTTAATTAGCTCCTGTGGAGACATAAATAAATATGCTTAATAACAATTTCTCTAATACCATATGGTCTTTCACTATAAAATGATTAGCTATGTATGTTTAAGCAAATATCATATGTGGCAATGCATTCCAATGAAGTAAAATAATTTTTGAACAAACTGTGTTTTTAAATTGAGGGAGAATTATACTAAATATTCATTAAAATTTAATAAATTATTCCTCATTGTATTAACCTAACTGAAAATTTCAGTCTTCTAATTATAACTTTTTTCTTCAGAATTTGACCATATGTATATCATAATTACACTTTTCATAGAGAAGTGTGATCTATCATTCTTCTTTTGTTTATCAAAAATTATAATATACAGACAATATACTGTCTTTATTGCAAATATGCCTCAAAAATGCAAAACCTGTGCCATGAACAAATGACTAAAGGGGAAAGGTACTTGCTGTTTCTACTTTAAAAACTAATCTAATTGTCTCTAAATATATTGCAGCTCACTATGATGTCTGAATTCAGTCCCCAGGGTTTGGTGCTGTTCTCATGGTTTTAGGGGCATAATGTATCATTCAGTGTACGTAAAAACCTTCAGATAAACACTTATGGACTTAAAGAAAATAGTATTGTAATGAAAAATAGAAACATTGCCACAACCCTTCAGTTTTCACTATGTAATGCACAGCTTGGCTGAAGAGGATTAGCATAGACTGATTCAAGCCTTTCCCTTCTAAAGAAAAAGACAAAAAATAATAAAGGAAATTCATTTCTTTTTGAAAATTAATGGTTTATGCACAGCACCATAGCTATCCTCTCTAGAAAAATCTTACTAATATAGTTCATGTGATGAAATACAAAGGTGAAGAAAACAGGACTTAAAATTATTTCTGAAACCAAAAAGAGAGGTAAATAACTATATATTGTGAATTTTCCACAGGGACAGTATCTCTCTTGAGACAAATAGATTTCAGGAGTCAACTGTGATTACTGTGTGACATGAGGTGTGAAAAAAGTGTTGTCAGAATATTGAAATCTGTATCAGCTCACAATCACACTAATGGTAAAAGAAAGACATTTTCCTTTCATTATCTGTGACCCTAGGGAGCTAATAATACATTTACTATTAGGATTCAAGACAGTGGATCTCTCATAATTTTACATTCTAGAAATTCTACTCTTTCATATCTTCTTTAGTGATGTGAATTTATACTTATTTCTATACCCTCATTCACAAGCTTCTGTTCAGAAACCTGACCATCCCTGAAATGCAATTCATGTGGCACAAGAGACCTCACCTCACACTAATACAAAAGGACAGAACTTATTCAACATAGAAAATATCCATCAATCTGTTCTCTGAGCATCATTGTAATAGATCCTATTTGAGACATGCAGATCTCTAGTCCAAGGGAATTATATATTCTCACAATATAAAAATCAAGTTAAAATATAAAGCCATTATATGCATGAAAGGGAAAAAAATTAAATTCTCATTATTACAAGAGAAAATATAGAGCATAGAAAAAAATCCCTTTAGATAACATTCAACATATAGAGATTAAAACTTCTGGATGACTTGAATAAAAAGAGATTTTTTTAAAAAAAGAAATGTGGAAAGGACACTGACCTGTGGTGTATTTACCAGACACACACTCATTCTTGTTGTTGTCCTTCTCCCAGGGTCCAGTGAAGAACAAAGTTTGAATTCTTCTTGAAATTTCACATCAAGGTCTGAATGATTCAAAGATGAAATAAATACAACACCATTACAGGCAATGCTAAACCACACACACACGCTCACACAGACACACACAGACACACACAGACACACACACACACAGACACACACACACACACACACACACACACACACACACACACACATATATATATAAACATTAAAAGCAAAATGATACCAGGAATCTTGAAAATGTACAGTCATGAAAGTAAGTAATGATATATTTAGACTGTAACTGTAACCTAGTTCCTCCCACCACCCTAGATTCTCAAAGTTTATTCACAACACCTCATATGGAAATCCCTGTCACCTGACCTAAATGACACACAGCTAAAGAAAATTGAGAGGCTGTAGCTAAAGCAATTTGACAATGTTAATAAAATTTCCCTAACCTAAATCACTAAACCAATACCAATTCTCATGACAAAATGAATTATGAAACAAACTCAAGAGACAAAAGTCAAAATATAATCTGAACACCATTCAATGTGGACAAATGTCATAAAGAGGGAACAAGCACAGGAATTCAAGAAGGCAGAAACAAACTTAATGAAATTCCAGAGAATTCCTACAAGTGGGTAAGAGAATAATTATACATATGCAAGACGTGAACACCTTATCCAAAGATATAAAAATCTAAGGAAAGCTCACTCTGAAATGAAACAAGAAATGAACTCTGTTAAGCCTGGTGGTAACTCAGTGGCCAATATATGAAGACGCTGCATTCAGCCAAAAAAAATAAATAGATAGATAAATAAATAAATAAATAAATAAATAAATAAATAAATAAATAAATAAAAATCAGCTCGTCAATGAAAGGTCTTTCATCCTAGCTCTCAGGGATGTGACCTAAAAGCCATTCTGGTCTCTATATCAGGACATGTGAAAGTCAGGACTAGAGTGTGGGACCCTGTTTTAAAAACAAACAAAAGAGCAGGAAACCCATACAAGAAATTAGGGCTTTGTTTTCTACATTGATATCAAAATCAATTTAAAAAGCACAAGGATATTAGAAGGCTGATTATATAGGTATGAAAGAATAAATCTCCCATTGGATAGTACTTTTATCGTTTAAAGTTGGATCCTCAGTGGGTCACAATGTTTTGAGGAATTTAGTTGTTGGAACATTACTGAATAAAGTATGACACTGGGGGTTGGCTATGAGAAAAAAGAATAGATAGATCCAAGTCATCTTAATTCTCTGTTCCTTTTTAGTGACTGGGGTTGAGGATGTGATCTTTCAGATCTTTCACCTTTCTACTTCAACAACATGGCTATGTTCTATCAGTCCTCCCTGTCATGGTTGATGGCTATCCTCTGGAAGCATTACCCAAAGTAGTCTTTTTCTTCTATTAATTTCCTTGAACATGGTGCTTTATGAAAGCAACAGACAAAAATAAATTACAGTAAAACATATTCTGGTTGGATTTAAGGTTGCCTTTCAGAGAGAGAATTCCTGTCATATTCTGAAACCTAATCAAGAACAGGATGTATGTTAGGTCATGGGAACTATGAGGCCATTTTAAGAAATGATATCATCTAAAATCATCATAGTCTATATTGTGTTCTCTCAGTAAAAGGTAGATGAGTTAATGGACTCAGACTCACAGCATAATTTAGACACTGTAATGTATATATTTGAGGACTACATCCAGGAATATAAGTTTATGAACACTTTTTTGATAAAAAGAACAATTCCAGTGTTACATCTAGTTTACAGATAGTAAAGTGATGGTGAGTAAAACTGCTTCCAAATTCTACAACTGTCAGTTTTGCTCAGATAGGAACCCTGTATCTCTCTTGTCTGAAGTTGGGTGTCAACAGGTAGTCTAAGATGCTCAGTTTGGATTCTAAGACCTATATACAATGGAGCATCCTTTCTAGAAGAAAGAAAGAGAGTTAGAACACCAAATACAAGAATGACTTAAAAAAATACGTTTCTTTCTATTGGAGAGTTGGGAAGTATAAAGTCAGTGTATACAAACAAAATTACAAACAAGACATAGAATCAAATACTTTGTGATATGATTTTATAAGAATTTTACATGAAGAAGAGTTAAATGATTATTTAATGAAGAATTAATTTGAGAATAATGATATAAATAAAAAGTTAGCAATAGGTATCATTAATATAATATAATGTTTTTGACTATATGACAAAATCAATACAGATAATAATTTCATAACTTACACAGTGGTTTCCCTGCAGAATGGTTAGACATACATGTATAACTAAATGACATATGTGAAAAAAGTGATAAAGTAAAATGATTTTTATAATGGAAATAACCATATTAAGATGTATAAGAATCATACTAACACTTCATTTTTTATGGATACATTATTACTCATGTGTCTATTACTGCCACAAAAAAGGAATCATCTAAGGTTCTTTTACTTCATTCCTATTCTTTTCTTTTTTTATTTTATTTTATTGTTTTAAATTAGGTATTTTCTTAATTTACATTTCAAATTTTCTTAATTTAAATTTCAAATGCTATGCCAAAAGTCCCTGAGAGCCCCCCACTCCCCTACCCATCCACTCCCACTTCTTGGCCCTGGCATTCCCCCATACTGCGGCATATAAAGTTTGCAAGACCAAGGGGCCTCTCTTCCCAATGATGGCCAACTAGGCCATCTTCTGATACATATGCAGCTCTAGACACGAGCTCCAGAAGTACTGGTTAGTTCATATTGTTGTTCCACCTATAGGTTTGCAGACCCCTTTAGCTCCTTGGGTACTTTCTCTAGCTCCTCCACTGGGGGCCCTCCTGTTCTTTTCTTAATTATTTGAGCTCATCCATCTAACATGGTTAGCGGTTGGACATATAAGTATCATTTAGGATTCTTCACTCAATTTTTATAAAACAGAACTCAGGATTATATTCAGGCTCTATCATAAAAGTGTACCAGAAGTGTAAATCCCTGGAAAGAAGAGATGACTCAGGGGTAAATGGCATTTGCTATTCCTGAAAGGAAACACAGTCTAATTCTGTCTTCACAGCTATAGTGATAAAAACAGCATTGGTACACAGGCAGACAAGTTGATCAATGAAATGGAATTGAAGAACCAGAAATAAAACCACATACTTACACACACGTGATTTTTGACAAAGAAGCCAAAAATATACAATGGAAAAAAGGAAGCATCTTCAATAAATGGTGCTAGTCTAATTTGGCTGTCTGTATGTAGAAAAATGGAAATAGACCCATATTTGTCACCTTGCACAATGCCCAAGTCCAAGTTAATCAAGGACTTGAACATAAAATCAAATACACACAACCTAAAAGAAGAGAAAGTGGGAAAAAGCCTTGAACTCATTAGGCACCAGGGGACATTTCCTAAACAGAACTCGAAGTCTCATGCTCTAAGATCAAGAATTGAGCGGGGCGGTGGTGGTGTATGCCTTAAGAACTTAAGAAGATAACCACCAAAAAACCAAACAACCCAATCAAAAAATGGTGTGTATGACTAAACTGAGAATTCACAACTAAAGACACCCCAATGGCTGAAAACCAACTTAAAGAAATGTTCAAAGTCCTTAGTGATAAGACAAATGCAAATCACAATGACACCTTACAGCAAACAGAATAGCTAAGATCAAAACCTCAGGTGACAACACATGTTGGAGAGGATGCGGAGAAAGAGGAACACTCCTCCATTGCTGGTGGAATTGCAAACCTCTACAACCACTCTGGAAATCAATGTGGAGTTTCCTCAGAAAATTGGAAATAAATAGATCTGAAGTCCCCGCAATACCATTCTTGGGAATATACCCAATATCTCCAAAGACACATACAAATAAATAAGTATAATAAAAAACAAAACAAAACAAAAACAAGGGTGTTTCTCTAAAAAAAAAAAAAAAAAAAAAAGGCAATCTCTTAAGAAAGACATTATACTATAAAATCTTCAGGGATGTAAAACTAACTAAACCCCAGGCTCATGAAACTAAATAGATATTAGTAAACTTTGATCTTACCCCTCTTTAGCAGGCTTTTAGCAGTTTCAGTCTTCAGTTCTGTAAAACTAGGACTTCCCTAAATATGTGTGTGTGTGTGTGTGTATATGGGATCTCTTGGAGTTAAGAGTTACAGGTAGTTGTGAGTCACCTGACACAGGTGCTTATAAACAAATTTAGGTCTTCTGCAAGAATACCGAATGTTCCTAAGAACCTACAGCAAAGTTGTGGGCTCATACATGCATGCATGCATACATACATACATACATACATACATACATACATACATAATGTAAATGTTCAATAAATTGCAACTATTGTCACAGGGGCATGTGTTCCACTATATTGATAATGGCCTTATCTGTGATAGCCAGAAGCTGGAAACAACCCATATGTCCCATGACAAAAAATGGATACAGAAACTGTGGTTCATTTACACAATGGAATATTACTCAGCTATTAAGAATGAGGACATCCTAAGTTTTTTACGCAAATGGATGGAACTAGACATTATCATCCTGAGAGAGGTAACTCAGACCCAAAAGGACATGCATGGCATATATTCACTAATAAGTGGATATTAGTCATAAAAAAGTCCAGAAAACCCAAGATACAGCCCACAGAACTCAAACAGGTCAACAAGATAAAGGGCCAAAGTGAGGAGGGAGGGAGGGACTGACATGGGAGAAAAAGGTGACAGGGTTGGGGAGAATCATAATCTGATATTGGGTGGGGGAAGAGAACTGAAGCCCTGAGGGTGAGAATAATAAATGGAAACAGGCAACCTTGGGAAATGGGAGATGGGGGACCCTCCAGAATGTACTAGAGACCTGGGAGGTGAGATACTCAAGGAACCCAAAAGGAGGGACCCTAGATTAAATGCCCTACAGTAGTGAGAAAGAACTTTTGGAGCCCACCTCCAACAGAGAAACAGGGCATTGAGTGAGGGATGGGGTTGCCATCCCACAGTCAAAATTCTGACCCATAATTGTTCCTGTCTGAAAGAATTACAGTGATGGAAATGGAGAAGAGCCTGAGGAAAAGAAGGTCCAATAACAGGCCCAAAGTAGGATCCCAAAGTTGCTAAAGAGGCCCAAAGTTGCCTGTTTCCATTCTTTCTGTGGGCCTTAGGGCTTCAGTCCTCTTCCCCCACCCAATATCAGATTATGATTCCCCCCAACCCTGTCACCTTTCAAGGTGAGGACCCTAGGCCTAACATTATACCTGAGGCTATGGAGCAATCACAAAGACTATCATGACTGTTTTCTGAAACACCCAAGAGCAGTTGGATACAGATGTTTGCACCCAACAAATGGACAGAAGCTCCTGACCCCTATGGTTGAGATAGGGGGAAGCTGGAAGAAGCTGAGGAAGAAGAGCCCCCTGTAGGAGGACCAGCAGTCTCAAATAACCTGAACCCCCAAGACCTCTCAGACACTCGATCATCAACCAGGAAGCATGCACCTGCTAATAAGAGGCCCCTATCACATATGCAGTGGAAGAATGCTGGATCTGGGTTCAATCAGGGAGCATGCATCTCACCCCTGGAGAGATTGGAGGTTCCAGGGTGTTTAGAAGGTGGGGAGGAGGAAGGGATATGGAGACAGAGAGGTGGGCAGGAAGTGTGGGATGTGGAATAGTTAGAGGATGGACAGGGAGGGCAATAAATCTAGAGTGTGGAAAAAATGAAAGGAGGGAAGGAAGGAAGGAAGAAAGGAAGAAAGAGAAAAGAAAAGAGTAATAATAAAATAATCTCTATGTCCAGAAAGTGCATGCAAGCAACATACATAGGAGCTGCTACACTTAAGAACAAAACAAAGCAAACAAACAAAACAAATGTACTTCTGTTTTTTTTTTTTTCATTTTGTTTTGTTTTCTTTTTTAACTAGGAGTAAAGGTTCTAAGGTTTTAAAATGCTGACTCATAATAATCAAGAGAGAACCTGGAGTAAATGTTTGTAATCATTCGTAATTCCTAAGGAAGTAGCTCATGCAAAGTAGGTTTCATCTGCAAAGAGCTATTTAGAGAATTGTCTCCACAGAGTACAGAGCTGTCAGCTTGCATCCATCATTAATAACAAGTCATTCTCTCACCACTCCCATTAGCTCCTTAGGACCCTTTCCCACCTAAGGTAGGTTCTCTGCATCTGTCCACCATGATTGCTCTTCAGAATCTCAACCTACATGAACCATAGCTACAGGAAGGGGAAAAACATGGAGTAGGAGAGCCTTATAACTCCAAATAAAAGAGCAAAGTCATTAAATGGGATATTCCTTTATGCTTTTGAATAGGAGTCTTCAGCACAGTATCCCATCAACATCTATAGAAAATTCTTACTGATATAAACCACATGATGCAACATAGACATAGCAATCAGAATGCTTAAAGCCTATCTGAAAATTGCTGGGAGCATTTATAACTCAGAACATGCTTAGAATTCACCTTATTTCATTTGACCTGCAGAAACAGTACATGTATTTATTAAGTGTGTTGTACTTTTCTACAGAAAACCACATCATGCAATGAGTCAATCTAAATGGCAAATATCATGGATTTCTTCAATATGATAAACTTGTCATCATATTTACTTATAACCATTCATATCAGTGTCTAATGCACACTGTTGAGAAGAAAAGTGTAGCTTTCTAACTTACTCCTCCTTCAAGATGGACTTGTTTCTGCTTTACTTGCATGCAAAACTTGGTGTGAGGTGATTTATCAATTGAAACTTACCTGGGCTATTTAAAAGGTAGAATGTTACAATTTATCTCATAAAAATCTGCTTAAAACTTCATGTGAATGCTAAATCATTGTTGGACATATAGGTCAATCCAGCTACTGAGTGCCAGAGAGAAATTAGTGTTCAGGACCTTATAGCACCAAAGAACATGCTTTTAAGCTTGTCCCTGTGACTATATCCTCTCTTAGATCTGCTTCCTGCTTTCTCTACAAGCTTCCAACAAGCAGATCCATTATGAGCTAACACATGGACTCTTAACTGATTAGGCTAAACAATTCTTCAATTCCCTATGCCTTGTGGAAAGACCTTCCCATACACATGCAGAAGCATGTCATACTATTCTTCTAGACTGCTTTTAGACAATTTTAATATTAAATTGTTCATTTTATTTTATTTTGTTTAGCCTTATTTATGAATGTTCGTCCTGTATGTGTATGAGTGTGCCACGCTTGCATGCTTTCTCTCAGTGGACATCAGAAGAGGAGGTCAGATTCCCACAAACTGGAAGTCTAGGTGGTTATGGAATGTGATGTGGTGCTAACAGTCTAATCCTGTTCCTTTGCAGGAGCAACAACTTCTCTTCAAATTTCATCCATCTCTAAACATGTAACATATAACCCAATTTATGTTAGTCATGATTGATTCTTGTTTAATAACCATGAACTATTCTATAGTGCGGGAACATGACTAATCAGTGGTGAGGATTAAGATCTGAGTCTCATGCTTATTCCTTACATTAAGAAAATGGTGGAATCTGATACAATTCATTTTCCTTCTGGGGCAGATTTCTTGGTTGATGGGATGCTGGACAACAGCATTTTCATGTATTATAAATTCCTTCACAATTAGGGTGCCTCCTCATAAAAGTTATATCTAGATACTTCATTGATAGGATAAATCTTCTTTTCTCACATTACAATGAACACATAATAGTCTCCAGCTCTGGGCTCCATGGATACAAAATATTTTTATCATACATAGGGATCATTCCTAATTGTTAAAATATTGATATGAAGGGTCAGCTGTCCTTTAACATATCCAGGCTTCACATTCCTCTCACTCTCTTTCCTGTACTGTTTCTTGTGTCCTATGCAACACTTCCAGATGATTTTTAATTTTTAAATAAAGTTTATTTATTTCAATTTTTTAGGGAACATGGTTGTCTTAGTTAGGGTTTTACTGCTGTGAACAGACACCATGACCAAGGCAAGTCCTATAAAAAACATTCAATTGGGGCTGGCTTACAGGTTCAGAGGTTCAGTCCATTATCATCAAGGTGGGAACATGGCAGCATCTAGGCAGGCATGGCGCAGGAGGAGCTGAGAGTTCTATGTCTTCATCCAAAGGCTGCTAGTGGAAGACTGACTTCCAGGCAACTAGGGTGAGGATCTTATACTCACACCTACAGTGACACACCCATTCCAACCAGGTCACACCTATTCCAACAAGGCCACACCTTCAGATGGTGCCACTCCCTGGTCCAAGGATATACAAACCATCACAATGATCTTTGACTGCATGTAGCTCTGTAGACTTCAGAAATGCAGAAACTATAGCACCCAGACAATGGTAAAAGATATTCTGGAAGGAAGAAAAGTCCCCAGGCAGTTACAGGAACCTGAACCTGCATAGTGCAAGAAGACGTGCCCTTAACTGGAGAGCCACATCTTTGATTCTCAATTAGCTGCTGTGGAGACATAAATCAATAAATATTGGGACAGGATTCATGGAGCATAAAGGCTACCTTCTTAGAGTGCCAGGGTAAGTGCCAGCACTGTCAGGAAAGATAAGTGAGGTGAGAAAGATATTTTGAGAAATTTGGAAGTAGGACACTGGTTGTGAAAGACATTTTCACATAATTATGTACATGAGGGCTTACAAGCATGAAAATGAGTCACTCGAAAATAGGAAAAAAGAAAACATCTTCAATAACCAGTGCTGGTCTAACTGGCAGTCTGCATGTAGGAAAATGAAAATAGATCCATATTTGTCACCTTGCACAAAGCTCAAGTTCAAGTGGATCAAGGACATCAACATAAAACAAGACACAATCCAGGAAATAGAAGATAAAGTGGGAAAGAGCCTCAAACTTACTGTCACAGGGGGAATTTCCTAAAAAAACTCCAATGGCTCAGGCTCTAAGGTCAGGAATTGACAAATGGGACCTCATGAAACTAGAAAACTTTTGTAAGGCAAAGGACATAGTAAATAGGACAAAGTGGCAACCTACAGATTGGCAAAAAAATCTTCTCTATCCCCACACTTGATAGAGGGCTAATATCCACTATATATAAAAGATACAAGAAGGTAACCACCAAGAAACCAAACAACCCAATCAAAAACTGGGGTAGATACCTAAACAGAGAATTCACAATGGAGCAAATGTGGAAGGCTGAGAAACTTCAAAAGAAATGTTCAAAGTCCTTAGAGATCAGGAAATATAAATCAAAACAACACTGAGATTCCACCTTACGCCAATCAGAATGGCTAAGATAAAAACTCAGGTGACAGCACATGCTGGCCAAAATGTGGAGAAAGAGGACCACTCCTCCATTGCTTGTGGAATTGGAAACTGGTAAAACCATTCTGGAAATCAATCTGGAACTTCCTCAGAAAATTGGAAATAGATATACCTGAAAACCCAGCTATACCACTCTTGGGCATATACACAAAAGATGCCCCACCATGACACAGAGGCATCTTGTGTTCTACTATGTTCAGAGTGGCCTTGTTTGTGATAGCCACAAGCTAGAAACAAACCAGATACCCCACAATGGGCGAACTGATACAGAAATATGGTTCATTTTCACAATGGAATATTATTCATCTATTGAGAACAATGACATCATGAGCTTTGCAGGCAAATGGATTGAACTAGCAAATTGCATCCTGAGTGAGGTAACTCAGACCCGAAAGGACATGCATAATGTGTACTCACTAATAAATAGATATCAGCCAAAAAAAAAGTATATAATACAACCTAAATGACTAAAGAAGGTTAAAAAGCTCAAGGTTCCAAGTAAAGATGTCTCAATCCCACTTGGGAGAGAGAAGAAAGCAGTCATTGGGAAAAAAGGAAGGAGGGACCTGAGTGGGAGCAGGGACAGATAGGGGAAGGGGAAACATGATCAGGTATTGTGAGGGATTGGGGGGAGGACCTCAGGGGAGACCCTGAGGACCAGTAGAAAAAATGGAAATAGACAGCCTCAGGAGGTAGGCTATATAGAGTTTCATCTCACAGGTTCCAAAGACCTAGGAGGTGAGAGACTCCCAGGACTCAGAGGGAGAGACCTTGGATAAAGTGCTCTACAGTGGTGAGGTGGAACTTGTAGAGTCCACCTCCAGTGGAAGGACAGGTATCAAGTGGAGTTGCTGTCCTATACGCATAATCTTTGATCCAGAATTGTTCCTATTTGAAGGAACTGCAGGGACAAAACTTGAGAAGAACATGAGAGAAAGGAGGTCCATGGACAGGCCCAAATTAGGATTCAGATCAAGGAAGGGGAGGCACAGGGCCATGACACTGATACTGATACTGTGGTATGACAGGAGCCTGGCATGGCTGCCCTCTAAGAAGTCTAGCAAGTAACTGAGTCAGATGCAGATTCTAGCACGCAACCAAGGGATGGAAGCCAAGGACCCCTGTGGTTGAATTGGGGAAAAGCCAGAAGCAGCTGAGGAGGAGGGTGGCCCCATCAATATGCCAGCAGTCTCAATACCAAAGAAATCAGATAATGCAAATTCTCTACCAGAATGTTTCTCTGTGAATATTCTAACAATAGTAATATGCATGAAATGAATATAATCCCTAATTCATGTGATGGAAAATTTACTGACAACAGGAATTTCTATAAAACAGAAATTAGAGATGCAGGGAAAAATACATTACTGTCATAAATTTACACTATGTAAAACTTGATGCCCTGGGCATTTTTAGACAGCATCAAGTGTGTAATAAAAAATGGGCATAGGAATACATAAATTTTTAGGGAATAATGAGGACATTTTTCAAAGTATGTCACTTTATGATTCTTACCGGAAACATGCAGGCTGAATATTGTTGTCATTTCTACCAGCAACAGACCATAAATTCCTGCTCAAGTGACAGATGTTGTACTTTAAATTCAAAAGTAAGAAATACATAAAATAAATGTGTGTCCTGCAATTGTTTTGTCTAATTGTATAACAGGAAAAGCACATCTTCCATTTCATGGAGACTGAACAAGAGCTCATTCTAGAATGGGAAGAATAACCCATGGGTTTACCTACTTCCACCATGAAGTCAATATGAACACTAGGGCTTCGACTTTAAATCTTGCAACTGACATTTCCTCAAATACACACCTGATTCTGAATAGACACAATTCCACAGGCTTGAGCCTTCCAGTCAAAGTTTACTATCACTTGTTTCATCACATCTGTTTTAAAGCAGATAAACTCAAATAGCAACATGCAGTGTTCAAACATTGGCACTCTTGAGTACTAGAAGACCATAGCATTCTAGCCTCACATTCCCGAGGAAAGTCTCTCAGATATTGGATTCCTGAACTCCCATCTGTATCTGTCTATTGTCACATCTAAGTGCTGTAACAATGTTTATCTCTTTCCAGCTGTCTTGTCCTAGCCCTTACCATCAAAAGAGGTGATATTATATTAGCATACAGTAGTACTAAATATTTATCCATAGCTTAAAATCAGGAGAGCATGGAATCATATTTTTCAAGCCCTGAGAGAAAATAACTAGCAACTGTAATGTTAAATTCAGAAAAGTGGCTACAAGTATTGACAGTTTAAAACATATATTTGAACATAGTGTGTGATATAAGTTTAGACACCTTTTTACTCAAAAACCTACATAGAAAATAGTCTAATGAAAATACGCACAAAAATAATAAGACATAAAATTTTCATGAGAACTTTGGAAATAAGACATTTTTTTGTGAAGAATGAATGAATATAAGAAAACTAGGAAATATTCCTCATGTACTACATAGTAAAGCTCTTTCCCATACAAGGAATGGAGACAATAGGAACCATATTTCTGCCACTCATAATGCCCGCAAACCTTCTAGATTGCAAAGTCTAAGGAATACAGTCTCGCAAAAAAAGATTTTCATTGACCAATCATCAAAGAAGTTCACAATGAAACTCTTGGTAGAAGTCAGAATAGATAGCACAGCTATCTACATAATGAAGACTATTATTTGTGAATCTTGGTTTTCAGTTCAGGAAGGAATTCTGCCAAACTAAACTATTGTGTAGGGATATTCAAGCCTGTTCTGACTTAGGGTGTGGTTCAGCACAAGGCACACAGCTTTCCTCACTGTGGTTGGAATACAAGCAAGCCTTTAGGATTTGCTCTAATCCCAAACAACGAAAGTACATTTACTAAGTAGAAGGAGGTGCACATGTTTGAAACTGTTGTCTAATTGAATGGCAGAAAATGTGAAATATCAGAGAAAGATCTTAGAGAACAGGATATGCCCAACACTCCTGAGATGAGAGAGGAAGGGGAAGTTACTTAAGGGAGAGAAAGACAGTACAGGAAGAAGAGAATGGTAAAGGAATACAGTAGAGTGCATGGGCAGCAGTACAGTACACTTGAGAGAGTAGAGCCACAGAGAGGGAGAAGGAAACAGTTTTACTGGGAGAGTTTTACAGAGTCAGATTGAAGAGGGAACATGCTAGGCACAGGAAAAGACAGAATGAGCAGGAGCCAGAAGATTTAAAAAAGATTGTTACAGTTAATTTAAGGCCAAGCAGAGCAATTCAGTGTGAGAACCAGGCTGAATGAGTCAGCTGGGAGAGTAGTTTGAGCCTGAACAGCTGAGTTGAACCATCCAGTTAAGAGTTGAAATGAGGCTGGGCAGTGGTGGTGCATGCCTTTAATCCCAGCACTTTTCTGAGTTCGAGGCCAACCTGGTCTGCAGAGTGAGTTCCAGGGCAGCCAGGACTCTACACAGAGAAACCCTGTCAGAAAAACCAAAAAAATAAAAAATTTTTTTAAAAAGGAGTTGAAAGGGACAAACAAGAAAGGGGGAACTTAATCAGCAGGAAATCTCAGAGGCTGAAAACACTCTAGGACTACATAACATTATTTAGAGGCTAGAGGCTTTCAGGACTAGGCCATGGTAATTAGCAGAGGCAGTAAGCCTCCCAGACAATAATTATAATAGGAGAATAAAGGTTAGTTTTACTATCCTGTGGAAAATCTAATACCACTCACTATAAAAGCTTTCTAGAATGTAAGAAGAGAAGAAACACACCTCAGAAAACAAATGGAAAGAGACTTGAAACTAAACCAAACAGTCCAGAAAAGTGATTATTCCATCCTTTTTTTTTCATTTTTTATTTGATATTTTCTTCATTTGTATTTCAAATGTTAACCACTTTCCTAATTTCCTGTCCAAAAATCCCCTACGCAATTGCCCCCCCCCCCAACCAACCTACCCTCTATGGCTTCCTAGCCCTGGTGTTCCCCTTTACTCTGGCATAGAATTTTCACAGGACCAAGGACCTCTCCTCCCATTGATAACTGAGTAGGCCATCATCAGCTACATATGTAGCTACAGCCACGAGTCGCACCACATGTTTTCTTTGGTTGGTGGTTTAGTCTCAAGGAGCTCTAGGTATACTGGTTAGTTCATATTTTTGTTCCTACTATGGGGCTGTAATCCCCTTCAGCTCTTTGGGTAATTTCTCTAGCGATTTCATTGGGGAATATGTGCACTGTCCAATGGATGACTGTGCGCACCCACTTCTGTATTTGTCAGGCACTAATAGAGCCTCTCAGGAGACAGCTATATCAGCCTCCTGTCAGCAAGCTCTTGTTGGTATCCACAATAAAATAAGGCCAAATTCAACCAACTGCATCAGTGTGAACACAATTCAAGGACTTAAACTCGTGTAGACTGGACCGAAGATGTGATTCAGAGAGCAAGTGCATCTTCTGGAGAAGAACAACTCAGATCAGACCATCCACTCTGTCAACAAATATTGTGGATGGACTCTCTGGTGGTAGCATTCAGTGTCCAGAAACTGCTATGCAGACTGGAGCAGGAGGCAGAGTTATCAATGGCCATACCCAGATTTGTATCCTGTGTGCTACAATCTCAATCTGCCAGGCAAGGCATGGCCGCCAGTATCATAGTGGCAAGGCTATCTGTGGGTAACAAAAGGCTTTCCTGTTCAAGCTGAAGCCAGGTCCTCAGGAGAAACATACATAGACTAAACAGAGAATCTGGCTAAAATCCAATAAGGAAGGTCACAGGCCCTGGGAGGGAATCCAGGACTGACATCTGCTTCATGTGTAAATGTCCCTTTTCAAACACATTAACTGATGCTGATTTCAGTCTGGGTAAAAGAAACTTTGATTTCAATGGGCAACAGCAATTTCCCAGCATCAAAATTAATTAAATATTGACATGAAGTGACAGCTGACAGCACTGCCTAACATGGGAAATCCATATCATCATGTCTAATATTCTTAGTGAAATCTTTCAGAATCATTAATGAAATAGAAGCTGGCAAAACCAATTCATGTCCTCTTTGTACTGGCAGGTGAGCCCCACCCCACCCCTCGTTCAAAGCCTCTAACACACTTGGATGCTTCAATAGAGTCTCTTTGGCCTTTACCATATTAGGGCTCTTAGATTTGATTTATATTTATGCAGATTTGGCTGAGAAAATGGAGACCCGAAAATGGGAAAATATCATTCAAACAGAACCTGGAACTTTTCATGTGACAAAAATGAAAGACACCAACACCAGGCAAAAGGATAAACATGAAGGAAAGAGAAGATATCATGAGAATGTCTCTTTTTCCCTGAGGATTTCAGTTTACCCTAGAGTCAGTCACACATTTTACACAGAGTCCTTTTCCCAGAAACACTGAGGAAGGAAGAATGTAAGAAAACTATTGTGACACGCAGGATCCAAACCATTGAACTTCTTCAACAAGAGATCGCTGAAAAAAAAGCCGTGAACGCAGGGTCTAAGCATTACCACACCTGCAAGAAGTCCAGAGTGCCGCACTCAACAAACCATGAATGTGTATGGGCAAAGTGCTTTTCATGAAACAAGGAGTCATTTTTCTTAAGAAAGTGAGCAATCATAATTATTTCAAAGGTACTGTCTATTTATGTCCTAATCCATAGTAAGTTTTCTATTTATAAAAATAGCTTGGCCTAGATTCTTCCTCTCACAGCATGCAGGGCTGAACCTTGGAAGTATTCAAAGAATTCAGGAGGAAAGGCTAACTGGGGTAACTATTAACATATCAATGAAGATAGGGATTGGGATGGTACTTTCTAGGCTCCTGGTTAACTCTTGGCCTGACCTCTATTCTTCTTCTCATTTTCAATTCCCTTCCCCCCACCAGATGAACTGGTTCAGTCTGGACCCAAAGAGATAACTCTGAATGTTTTCTCCCTAATGCTGAAATGCCAAAAATTAACCTCACCACCAGCCCAAGAACCAGGTATCTTCTTGCAGCTCTGCAGGTTGCATGTCTTAGGAAAATAATAAAGCCTCACAGAAAACAGGGCATATAAAACTGGCAGTAGGAAGTGACCAAAGTCCATCTCTTGGTCAAGATGTAATATTTTAAAAAGCTTTCCAACATCATAGAATTGCTTTTTCTCTGACGACACTCAGGGTTAACAGAACCTACTATATATCTTCTCCTCAGTTGTACATTGCTGCAATCCTGTCTTCATGCTTCAATGAAAGCTAAGGTGTAACATTAATAACTAAGACTATGAAGACGCATCTCTGAATGCTGTATTTACATCAAAGACTACATATACCTCAGTGTGAAACTAACGGAGACTATAACGTTGTTAGCTTAATGTTAATATTTACAGCCATATGATAGTGCTTTATAACATAATTTTCTAATTCAATCAAATCTTCACCAATTCCCCATATGACAAATATCTACAAAGCTCTCTCAGGATGCCTACTCAGTTCCCTGGAGAAAGGGAAATGAAATGGCAAATGGAGGAACAGGGGAGTTAAGAAAGCATGAAGGAATTTGAATTACAGGAGCTTTATAAATGCTTTTGCAAAGACAAACCTCTTGGTATGCAAACTCCAGATGCAGCCAAGGTTCTATGAGGATACTTTAGAAAAATATTCTGGCAACCAGAAAATTGATTAAAACATCACCATGAACCCAATTCACAGGATCTCAAACTTCCTGACAATGTTAAGATATCCACAACAGAATTTTAAGAGTGGCAACAGAAAATGCACCCCTGCTCCACAAGCCTGCCCTGCTCCTGCCCATTTCCCAGCCCAACAGCTCCTCTGACCTGGAAGGCGACAGGACCAGCTGCTGAATGTCCTAGGAGGCCAGCAAAGCAACTGCAGCTTAAGGAAGTTTTCAGGTTCTGCAAATACTAGGCACTAGTCTCCCTCCAGGACTTCCTGACCACGAGGCAGCCAAGATACAGGGAGAATGCTGAAAAGGCAGAACTTCCTGTCACTTCTACCTGGCTCCTCAAAGCCCCTCCTTCTGAACCCGCCCAATATTCAGCAGCTTCCTGCAATTCTTCTAAGCCCACCTACTTCAGGACCTTTTAATTAATTAGCTTCCCAGTTCTTCACAGCAATTTTTATTGTTTTGGATTTTTAATTGCTTGCTTACTTAATTCATTGATTGGTTGGTTGATTCTTTGTTTTTATTTTGTCTTTTTCTTAAACTTATCTAATCATGCATGAAGCCCACCCTCCCCAGCAGGAACCACTCCTCCAACTCTGTCGCAGGCTGCCTTTCACACAACTTCTCTGGACCTACTCTGCACAGCTTCCCCACAATGTTGCTGCCAGACTAGACCAGAGCTGGATGTACTAGGACACTGCACCTGGGTTCTGAGAGTTTTACAGAATCAGACTGAAGAGAGAACATGCTAGGAACAGGTAAAGACAGAATGAGCAGGAGAAAGAGAAGGAGCCAGAAGATGAGAAAAGATTTCTACAGTTAATTTAAGGCCAAGTGGAACAATTCAGTGTCTGAGAGAAGAACTCAGCTTGGAGAGGAGTTTGAGCTGGAAAAACCAAATCGAATCAGCTAGTTAAGCATTGAGAAGGAATAAGAAAGGGGGAGCTTGCCAGGCATGGTGTCACATGCCTTTAATCCCAGCACTTGGGAGGCAGAGGCAGATGGATTTCTGAGTTCGAGGCCAGCCTGGTCTACAGAGTGAGTTCCAGGACAGTCAGGGCTACACTGAGAAATCCTGTCTCAAAAAGCAGCAAATTTCAGGGGCTGAAAACACACTAGGCCTACATAATGTTGTATGGAGAGTAGAAGATTTTATGACTAGGCCTAGGTTAATAGATGTAGGCAGGAATCCTTCCAAAATACATTGACAATAGGAGAATGAAACTTACTTATACAGCCCTGTGGTTAAAAGTAGACACTGCTCAGTATAAAAGCTCTCAAGGATAGAAGAGAAGAAACATACCTCAGAAATAAGGCAAACAGACTCAAAACTAAACCAACCAGTACACAGAAGGTCAAAAATAATTATTCCACTCTAATGGGGAGTAATGCAACACAGAACATCAATAAGAACACAGGTCAAGGACAGGAAAACATTTAGAGTGGACAGAATAGGTGATTCAGAAAGCAAGTAGACCTTCTGGAGAAAACCACCTCATATCAGACCATTCACTCTCAGCAGACATCTTGGTCACCCTGGCGGTAACTTCCATAGTGACAAAAACTGCTAGGGAAATTGGGGCAGAAATCAGAGTCATCAGTGTCTATACTCAGGTTTCAACCTACTTGCTGCAATCTGAATCAGTCAGACAAGGCATGGATATTTTTATGATACTAGCAAGACTGTGGGTAACAGGTTTTCTATTTCAACTCCACGGGAAAAAAAAAATCCATAGATTACAGTGAAAACCTGCCTAAAAATCCAGTAAGCAAGGACACAGGCCCTAGGAGGGAATCTACTGGGGACATTTGCTTTATGTATAAATTGCCCTTGTCACACCCATAGCCTAATGCTGCTTTCAATCCGGATAAAAGAAACTTTTATTTCAATGGGCAACAGCAATTTCCCAGGATCAAAATTAATTAAATACTGACATCAAGTGACAGCTGACAGCACTGCCTTCCATGGTAAATCCATATCATCACATCTAATATTATTCTTTTCCAGAATCATTAAGGAAATAGAATCTGCCAAAATCAAATATATGTTCTCTTTCTACTAACAGGTGAGCCCAACTCCACCCATTGTTAAATACCTCTAACATACCTGGATCCTTTGTGAGAGTCTCCTTGACTTTAACCATCCAGAGTTCTTAGTGTTGATTTACAGTTATGGAGATTTGACTGAGCATATGGAGACCCGAAAATGGGAAAATATTGTTTAGAATGAACATGGAACTGTTCATGGAACAAAAATGAAAGATGTCAATACCCGAGAAAAGGATAAACATGTAGTAAAGAGAAGATATCATGAGAATGCCTATTTTTCTCCGAGTATTTCAGTTTACCCTAAAGATGTGAGAGTCAGCCACACAGTTAACACACATACAGAGTTTTTTTCCAAGCAACACAGAAGAGGAGGAGGAAGACTAAGAAAATTATTCTGATCCAGAATCCAGACAGTAATCCAGTAAGTAAGCAATGAAAATTATTCAAAAGATGCTGACTAATTTTGTCTTAATCCAAAGTAAAAGCAGGGCGGTGGTGGCACACGCCTTTAATCCCAGCATTTGGAAGGCAGAGGCAGATGGATTTCTGAGTTCGAGGCCAGCCTGGTCTACAAAGTGAGTTCCAGGACAGCCAGAGCTACACAGAAAAACCCTGTACCGAAAAAACCAAAAACAAAACAAAACAAAAAATCCATACTCAATTTTCCACTTATTAAAATATCTACTCCTGAAATCATCACCACACAGCATGCTGGGCTGAACCTTGGAAAAATTCAAAGAAAGTCAGGAAGAATGGCTACCTGGGGTATCTGTTAACATATCAATGAAGTCATAGTTGGATAGTTGCTTTCTTGGCTGCTGGTTATCTCTTGACCTGCCCCTCTATCCTCCAACACATCCTCAATTCCCCTCCCCCACCTGCCTGCCTCAGTCTGGACCCAACCAGTTATCTCTGAATGCTTTCTCCCTCAGACTAAAATGCCAAAAATTAACCTCACCACCAGCACAAGAACCAGGTATCTTCTTGAAGTGCTGCGGGTTGCATGTCTTAGGAAAATGATAAAGCCTCATAGGAAACTATAATGGCCTATAAAATGCCTGTAGCATGTGACCAAAGTCTATCTCTTGGTCAGGATGTATTATTTGATAAAGCTGGCCCACATAGAGAAATTGGTTTTTCTCTGGCGACACTCAGGGTTAACAGAGCCTACTATATATCTTCAAGTCTGATAATCTGTCTCACACACATTCTCTATGAATGATTATTATTCACCTGACTGCATTTTCTTTTCAGGGTCTTCTTTCTTTCTTTCTTTTTTCTTTTTTTGTATTTATAACCACCTATTGAATTCAATTTTCATGTCCTATGTTGTCCTCATTTCCTTAAGGAAATTTCTCCTCACAAGTAACTTGCTGCAATCCTGTCTTCATGTTTTATTCAAACCTAAGGTGTGACATTAATAACAAAGCATATATAGACACATTTCTCAATGATGTATTTACATCAAAGTATGCATATACCTCTGTATTTAGCTAACGGAGACTATAACTTTGCTTGTTAATGTTAATATTTACAGCCATATGATGGTGCTTTATAAGGAATATTTTCTAATTCGATCAAATCTGCACTGGTCCCTATATGACAAAAACCTACAAAGTTCTCTCAGGATGCCTATTCAGTTCCCTGGAGAAAGGGAAATTAAATGGCAAATGGAGGAACAGGGGAGTTAAGAAAGCATGAATGAGGGCTGGTGAGATCCTCAGTGGGTAAGAGCACCTGATTGCTCAGCAGAAGGTGTGAAGTTCAAATCCCAGCAACCACATGGTGGCTCACAACCACCCATAATGAGATCTGATGCCCTCTTTTGGTGTGTCTGAAGACAGCTACAGTGGACTTATATATAATAAATAAATCTGATCTAAAAAAGAAAAAGAAAAAGAAAAAAAAAAAAGAAAGCATGAATGAATTTGAATTCGAGGAGCTTTATTAAGGCCTTTGCAAAGACAACCCTCCTGGTATACAAAGTCCAGAGAGGGCCAAGGATCTACAGGGTTGCTTTAGAAAAATATTCTGGCAACCATAAAATCAATTAAAACATCACCAAAACTCAATTCACAAGAACTCAAACTTCCTGATAATGGTAAGATATCCACAACAGAATTCTAAGAGTGGCAACAGAAAATGCACCCCTGGGCTGGTGAGATGGCTCAGTGGGTAAGAGCACCCGACTGCTCTTCCGAAGGTCTGAAGTTCAAATCCCAGCAACCACATGGTGGCTCACAACCACCCGTAATGAGATCTGATGCCCTCTTCTGGTGTGTCTGAAGACAGCTACAGTGTACTTACATATAATAAATAAATAAATAAATAAAATAAATCTTAAAAAAAAAAAAAAAAAAAAAAAAGAAGAAAATGCACCCCTGCTTCACACGCCTGTCCCACTCCTACCCGTTTCCCAGCCCAACAGCTTTTCTGACCTGGAAGGTGACAGGACCAGCTGCTGAATATCCTAGGAGGCCAGCACAGCAACTCTAGTTTAAGGAAGTTTTCAGGTTCTGCAAACACTAGGCACTAGTCTCCCTCCATGACTTCCTGACCATGAGGCAGCCGAGATACATCGAGAATGCTGGAATGGTGGAACTTCCTGTCACTTCCTCCTGGTTCCTCAGAGCCACTCCTTCTGGACACGCCCAATACTCAGTAGCTTCCTGCCATTCTTCTAAGCATATCTCCTTCAGGACTTTTTAATTAATTAGCTTCCCAGTTCTTCAGGGCAATTTTGTTGGTTTGGATTTTTGCTTGCTTGCTTGCTTACTTACTTACTCAATTCATTGATTGATTTATTGATTGGTTGATTCTTTGTTTTTATTTTGTCTTTTTCTTAAACTTATCTAATCATGCAGGAGGCCCACCCTCCCCATCAGGAACCACTCCTCCAACTCTGTTGTGGAAACACAACTTCTCAGGACCTACTCTGCTCAGCTTTCCACAAGGTTGCTGCCAGACTAGACCAGAACTGAATGTAGTAGGACACTGCACCTGGGTTCTGAATCCTTCAGATACAATAGATCCTGCTTAACTTCTCACATTGGGAGTCTAGACTCCTGGGCTAAAAATGCACACAATTAAGCAGACCCTCTGAATTCTGATGCTCAATACCCAAAACAAAGTAAAACTAACATAAAATGTCTTTGGCTCAAACTATCAACTGTGTATGTATCTTGTAAAGAGAGCAATTTACATGATATCCTAGGTAAAGAATTGAAAACCCAGGGTCATGATCAAAGAGATCAAAGTGTGTAAGCCACATATATCAACTGAAAGAGGACAGGAACAAAATGATTTGTGGGCAAGAGAATAATAGCAAATGCCTGAATGAAAGGAGGACAACATAGGATATGAAAATTTTGTTCAATATGTGCTTAGAAATAAACAAGGAAAAGAACCTAAAAGAAAATGCAGTAAGGCAAATAATAATAACTCATAGAGAACGTGTTAGAGACAGATTATTAGACTTGGACAAAAGGTAGAGGAGCTGGATACCTTAGTCAAAGAAAATGATGAATTAAAATGATGTTAGGTTTAGGCACAATATTATTTACTGCTTGAAGGGTGAGGCAATAAAGAAAAATTCCTTTAAATAAGTGTCTAGATTTTTGGCAAAAGAAAGAAAGAATAAGGAAAGGAAAGAAGGAAGGAAGGAAGGAAGGGAGGGAGGAAGGAAGGAAGGAAGAAAGGAAGAAAGGAAGGAAAAAATAGAAAGAGTCCTACAATACATACTGCACTGTTTAGCCATTTGTTCATAGAAGATTCCCTGATTGTGCTCTATAATACTCTATGTACACCCATACATATCTTCATAGGCTGGGGAAAGGAGACTCGAGAATTACCCAAGTCGCCTTAGAGAATATGGCTGGAAGTCAACTCTTTTCACAAAAGTAATGAGTTCTAGGATTCTCTTGTGACCTCTGAGGTTCAAAACCTGTAGTAATGACTGTGAGAGGTTAAAATGGATTCTAGGCCAGCATGGAAGTGAGAGCTCAGAAGCACAAGCCCAGACCTGATGGTCTTTCTTTAGAGAACAGGGTTCTGAGCCCATGGACACCTTTCACAATGCAGGGCTACTTGTTACACATTGTGGTGAGTTTTATATTTTCTCATATTGTGCTTATGCAAAAAAAAAATTACCTCAAAAGTTAATTGATTCTGCATATGTGAATACATTAAACACACTGGTGATTAATAATGCATCTGAGTTAAGGAAAGAATCAATAGTCTTTCCCTCAGAGGTAATTTAACTAACTGTGAGTCCAAAGTTGAATTCGCTACTTTCTCTTATCTGAGCCTTCCAACCTGTGTGTCTATTCAGTTAATTTAAATCTGTAACTTGCTGAATACTGCCTTGTGTATCTCTTTCTTCCTGTGTGTCTGCCTTCTGTCTCCATGTTTCTGTCTATCTGTGTACTCTGTATGTATGTCTGTTGGCTTTTGTATCACCATTGCCGGTCTTAAGAAAGACCTTTGCAATATTTTCAGGAACATCAAGAAAACCCCATTACATGGAGAAGGAATGGTATAGTATACAGAAATCTTTAACAGAGTTTTAAAAAGGATGAGGTAACTGGATCCAAGTGATTATAGACATTACCGTTTATCAATCAGTACACATAATGGTATATTCATTTTGGAAAGTTATGCTAAGCCTCTGCATTTCATGCTTTCAGCAAATGACACTCAGGCAGTTTCTGGACATGCCTGGAAAAAGTACATAAATTACCATTGTATCAATAAATTATCATTGCACCAAGGCATCACATTAGGTTATAAAAGTTGATTGAAATACAAGGAAAATAATGTTTATTTTTACATTGTTCTTTGAAAAAAAAAGCTAAACCATAAAGTTGAATACACAGTAGAACTGCAGTTTTAAATCTTAAATTTCTTCAAGTTGCACTAACTATGGTTGTAAGGTCCAAGAAAAATCACCATCTATTAGAAGGTAAGAACTTTTGTACACTGCATTGCCACACTTGTGGTCCTGCCAATGCGTAAAAGCACCATGGTACAAGACTCCATGGACTTCGACTGGCTGTATTCTTAGTACGATATTTGGAATTTTTTTTTTTAGAGAACCAGCTTATAAGTGTATGAAAGTGATTCTAATGAAGTCTCTGAATTCTGACAGAGATGGAGTTCCAGTTGATCTTGTCTTTTCCATTGGGTTTTATCAACTGAGTTGTTCTACAAAGTGGTTTCATAAAAATAAGCAAACACTGCATGGCATTGACAACAAAGGTGTTGCTTTTTACAAACTGACAATAAGTCTTCATTGCTAAGGAGCAGACTTACACAACTCACTATGTGTGAAGAGGTCAAGCATGTGCCTCCAAGCACATTGGCTTTTATGTTCCAGAGTACTGGTTATGGGAAGGGCTTTGCTATCTACAAAAAGTGAAATGTATGTATAGAACCAACCAAAAAGACATTGATCTAAAATTTGTCCTTCCTCCAAAATATGCTAGGTCAATGATGTCATGAATTTATTGTGAATAACCAATCAATATCTAATTTGACTTAAATACCCAAAGCACCCTTGTGAAAAGTTTTATATATATATGTATACATATGCATTTATATATATACATATACACACACATATATATACATATGTATATATATATACATATATATATATATGCACATTGCATATGTACATGAGTGTAGTGTGAGTACTGGTGGATACACCAGTGTTATAAATTATGAGAAGGAGGTTTCTATATAATTTAAAGCATAGGCCTTTCATTGGAGCAGTCTACCAATGATCATTCAAATTTCAGACTATTCAAGCCTATGACTTTATGTGTAACTTGCTCTTTACCTCTCTGCCCCTGCTCCCATTTATCTGTTCTCTTCTCTGTCTCTCATAAATCACTTCCACCTGCTTTCTATTCCCTACATCACTTTTTCCATCAAGAAATTCTACCCTCCAATTCTTGTCCCAGGAATTGGATGTTAGCGTTTTTTCTTACAAGCGATCAGGTGTGAGACATCTCCAGAATTCTGTGGATTACCAATGGGCATAGAAAGCTGCCTGCCATTCAAATATCTCAGCAGGTGTGGAGACAAGTATTTACAAACGTAAGCCTGGTAATGGGCCATAGAAATGACAATATCAAGATCCTGCTTAGTTCTCTACCAATATAACAGTAAACATTTAAAAATACACAGACACACCTACATAAAAGTTTAGAAAATTAACTTCAACCCATGTAGAGAGTTCAGAAAGGCCAAAAGAGGAAATTGGAGACCACAGGATGGAAAGTCACTTTGATTTAGAATAGTCTGACCCCAAATGAAGAATAATACATCTGCCCCAGTGTTCTGATTGCTGGGATTATGCCAGCAGCACTTGCATGTTTGATGTCTATAGAGTCAAGCAATGTAATCACACCTTGTATATCTGAACAATGTTGGGAGCTATTAAGACAACACAATTGTCCTGATCTCTGAATTGGGCCTCTTCCCCCAGAAGAAAAGGGGGTCAAAAGCGGGCCACCAACGCACCGCTCAGAGAACAACCACAGATTGTTCCAGCCTCAAGTCAGTGCAGGATGTCCTGACCTCAAGATGTACCCTGATATCACCAAGTTCCTGCTTCCCCCGTTTAGTCGCCAAAAGAAAAATTTCTGCTGCCCCATTCCTCCTGCTGAGAAGTGCTTCCACTTTTTGCTTGTGCATTTAAGCCTTGAACCTTGCTAATACAGTGACACCTTGATGTTATTCAGAAGGGTTCCTCGCACTGGGTGTCCTTCTTTTCTCTCCCCCCATTTGATTCTTAGGAGAAGGTTCCCTGGAGACCCTCGAATAACTGGACCTGCTGGATGGGTCAGAACAACATAATTTATATTCTTTAAAAATATTTGACTGGGCTGGTGAGATGGCTCAGTGGGTAAGAGCACCTGACTGTTCTTTCGAAGGTCCAGAGTTCAAATCCCAGCAACCACATGGTGGCTCACAACCATCTGTAACAAGATCTGACGCTCTCTTCTGGAGTGTCTGAAGACAGCTACAGTGTACTTACATATAATAAATAAATAAATCTTAAAAAAAATATTTGACTGTTTTTCTATTTACACTAACACAACATTAACATCCTAAAACTATAAACATCCATAAAACATATTTTTTTCTGTAGAGAGCAAAAGGAACTTGTGGTCAAAAATAAGCTCTAAGGTAGCCAGGAATATAAAACCACAGAGTTCTCTCTCTTCAGTGGAAAAGAAGTACACTTTTTTCTGACCAGAAGTGAGGGAATGGATGGAGTAAGTGGCATGGTGAGCTGTGCTAGATGTGGTGCCACAAAACACCTGAAGGTCCCAAACTATGACATTGTCCCAGTCAATCTTCCCTTGATCATTGTTTCTCAGGCAATACAAACCAGCCTTGCAAGAGATGTGACATGTATCTTGTAGCTTGGTGTCCTCTACACCGTATGCTTGATCCTCCTCTAGGCCCTTTAGTTTTAGAATCCAACTTTAAGAAAGACTCGCATGTACTTTGCAAAAGACTTTTGAGGTAGTCACACTTTCATCTTCACTGTGCACAGAGGATTGAGACAATTATTACCAAGAAATTTCTCTCCAAAATTATACTGTGCTTAATTATTCCTAAAATTAGCCACCCTGGGGTCAGAATCTAAAGTTACACTCAACATTGTCTACAGGGAGAATGGATAGCATACTTACTGGTTTTAAAAACTCACAAATCCCTGAGTTTGCTCAAGCTCAGAACATAAAATACCAGCAATCTCCAACCGCAGATATTTCCAATCCTGAAAATCCATCCCCTACAACTAAACCCTATACAAAGCCTGCCTTCCACTCATTTCTCTTCTGCTTCTCATCTGAGCAGAGGCAGGCTCCCTCCAGTGTTCTTCCCAGTCATTATCTTGTGTGTGGTTAATTGTCCCATGGGGCTTTGTCATTTATCTTGACTTCTGACTACCAGGAGACTTTTTACTTCAGATGTTAACGCAGGCACTGGGAAAGATTTTCTCTGAGTGCTGTAGGAATTTCATTGGCTATAACCCACAACACACCCACAACCAGTGCGGAAATAATTACAGAGCGGTATAGAACTAGATTTCTTTTTTGTCTCATGGATTGTTACTCTACCAGAACTAGTGTTTGCAGAGACACCCACATTTATGTCACCTAACCAGTAAACATCAATCATAGTCTTTCATTCTGACTAATGAACTCAGAGCTGAGCCAAAAAATTTCTTACCCCTTTGAAATTTTAGCTTTTTGATATCTTAACTTATAACGACCCATAGAAAATATACTTTATCATATACTTTATCAACACGCAGCAAAATGCTTCACACAAAATTGTCCAAATATATACCAGAAATTTGAGACTAGAATTTCTAATGTACAAATACTAATGCCTGCACCAGTTCTTTTGAAATATATTATAACTTTTACCTTGGCTTTTTGGGGGCAGATTTGTCAATTAGTGAGTCTATGGATTTTTTTTGTTTCATTGTTTGTTTGTTTGTTTGTTTTCCTATTGAGAGACATAAAAGGGGTTTGATCCAGAACAAATGAAAAGTGGACAGGAACTGAGAAGAGTAGAGGGAATGGAAACTCTTCAAGATATATTGGATGAGAAAACAATCTTCATCATTTTGGATAGATTCTTAGTGATGTTTTCTGGATTCAGTATTTGAGTATTTTATTGAGTATTTTGCATCAATGTACATAAGGGTAATTGTTCTGAAAGTGTCCACAATGACATGAGCATACTTCAGCCTCCCAAACTAGGGTCGTGAGTGTTACTAATGTGCAAAACATAATTTTGCAACACTACTGCGTGAGTCACAAGGGTTACAAATATTAAATTTTGCACATGAGGAGCATTCCACCTCTGTTAAGGAATCTGTTTATTGTTGTTGTTGTTGAAACTCATTTTATCAATGCTGCATATTAATGGAAGTTTACATAAAACATTTGTGCTTCCTTTATGCCGACATTCCCAAGGAAAAGAGAATGTGTTAATCTGTATCTGCCTTTGCATTTCCCCCAGACAAATGTCCTACAAGATTAGACTGCGACACAATATGGAAAAAAACCTGGTCTCTAGAGTCTACAAAAAAAAAAGAATTCACACTGAAGCCCAACCCTATAAAAGTAATCAATCCAGTAAAGCCTTTTCATGTCACTATCACAAAAATGTCATAAAAGAATTTATATTGAAGAGAAATCCTACAAATACAAGCAATGTGCATCAGGTGCATCTGTGGACAGCGAGAAGTGTCTTTACAGCCATCTTCTGGACCCTGTGAGGACACTCCTCATCTGTAGGCAACAGCACTTCCGCTGCATCTGTTGCCATGGCACCCAACATGGCACCACTTCCCTTTCACATGCTTCCCATTCTTGTGCACTGAATAAAAGAGTGTTCCCTCTTCCCACAGACCCTTCTCTTCTTCTGACCTCTCACCATTCTCAGGGGCTGCTTCTGCCAATAAATCCTCTCACATGGCACCTGAAGCTTGGTGTGATATGTCCAGGATTTTGCCTGCCTCTTCTAACAAATATGAAGAAATGATTTCTGTTACCCTTGTGACTCATGCAGTATTGTTTCTGTTACATAAACAAATTCACGATAAAGAAAATTTCTGTAAGTAAGCTTCTAGATGCCTTGACAGGAATGAATGCATTCACAAGTAAATGTAGGAAAGAACTCACACAAGAGAAACACACTATTCATGTGACCTTTTGATGAAGACTAAACATCATAGTTGTCTCTCGTGATCATTAATAGTTGTGGGAGCTTGTATTTTGAATTATTTGAAGCCGATTTTAAATTTTAATGTATGTGAGGCAAATCCATTCACAAAACTTTATTAGGCCATTGTCATATTCCTTCTGTGGATCCTGGTCATCTTCTTTTGCATTTTCACTTGGTGATACCCGCCCCCAATGTATAGCATGCATGCTGATCATCTCTGTCATCCACTGTTTATTTAAATATCAGACTGTGTATACTCATACTTTCCAAGTAAGGTGCTTGTGAAGAGTGTTGTGTGGTGGTTCCTGGTTTTGTTTTTCAGATTTTCACAAAATCCCTAGAGATGATGCTTGCTATCCAGCCTGATTTGGATGTCAATCATTAGGCAAGGCTACATTTGAACTCTTTATTTTTATGTGTCAGCCTCCTGAGTACATGTCCAATGGTAGAAGATGTAACCCTAACATTTACCGTTTTGTCAACATATTTAACAATTTTCATGTTCAGATGTTTAATAGAAGAGAATATCAAAAACATTAAATAGCTCATCAATCAGAGATGGAACCAAGTAGAATAATCAGCAATCAACTGCATATCTCACAATATATCTCACTTGCTATGGCTATGTGAATATTATTTGATACTTCATGTTTCTTCATGTTCCCATTAGTTGTGTTTTGGAACTGCATCTTTAAATAGTGACTTCTAAGGGAATTATCTAGAAATGGTAGATACTGTAACAGCAAAAATTAAATAGAAACTTTTATGGTATGTGTGTGTGCATGCGCGTTTGTATGGTATTAATACAGTGATTTTGGCCATTAGTAATATAAGGGAGAGAGAGAGAGACACACACTCATATTTTTACAGTGATTTTCGGCATAACTGATATATGCAGATTGGAAGACAACTTTGTACAGTCTACATTGAACATTTCGTTAAAGATTTATTTATTTTATGTATATGAGAACACTATAGCTCTCTTTAGACACACCAGAACAGGGCACCAAATCCCATTACAGATGGTTGTGAACCACCATGTGGTGGCTGGAAATTGAACTCATAACCTCAGGAAGAGTATTCAGTGTTCTTACCCACAGAGCCATAATTCTAGCCCCTGCACATTTTTTATATATTGATTAAGGTCAGGTTTCTACCTTTCCATCCTACAGACATTTTACACTGAGCCTTCTCACAGATGCTCAAAAAAAGCTTAGTCTTTAAAACAATAAATATTGTCTTCTTTCTTCTTTTAAAGATATTATCATTTCAAGATGTACTAAAAGAACAATTTGAATAATAAATCTTATTTGAAAATAAGATTGTTTCTCTGTATAGCACTGGCTGTCCTAGAACTCACTCTGTGGAACAGGCTGTCCCCAAACTCAGAAATCCACTGCCTCTGCCTCCCAAGTGCTGAGATTAAAGGCATGTGTCACCATTGCCTGGCTTATTTTAATTTTTGATAGCACAGTAGGAGTCAGAGTTTTTTGGCCCCATCTCAGATGTCCTTCCATATGGTTGACTATGTGTGTCTTATGTTGAGCTGCCAAACAGTTTCTTACCCTTCATTGACTACCAGCCCTGAAAGGACAGCCATCCCGGAGGGCATATCAGGGTGTAAGGAGGGAACCTAAACAGAACCCTGGGGAATTTCTATGAGCTAAGCTATAATAGCCTTATTCTATTATTCTGGGTAGGCCTTATTCTAGATGCTCAAGAACCATCAGTAGTTGAAGCATACCTATGCAAATAGAGCATTGCCAAGAGATGTGTTGTACAAGACAATTAAGCAATACTTATTATTATTATTATTATTATTATTATTATTACAATTATAGCATAAGATACTATCCAGGATGTGTCAAAAGACCTTTTTAAGTTGTCCCAAACTTTTCCAATAAACCCCATATCAAAAGCAAGAATGGACACCCTGCTCTCATTGAGCAAGGATATACTTTTTCTGAGAGTACTGAATCATTTAAGACTATGTTAGCTCAAGTTTCCTTGCTGAAATGGGACAGTTTGTTCATAGGCCTGGGAAATATTTTGTACTTAATAGCATATAAAGCAAATGGTATGAATACAGGGATCACAGACAAGTAGAGACTTATCTCCTACAAGTGCAGACTCCTCACGAAAAAGTTCTGAGGAGGAGCAGGGTTTGTCCCTTTTCTACTTTTCCCTGGATGGTTGGGTGTCCCATACTGCCATTCATCCTGGTGTTGTGGATTCCTGGGGAAAAACACAAACATATCCTCAGCCCTGTGTCAGCAAGGGAGCAGGTGACTGACGTTATGATGTTAGGGCACCACTCCACTATACTAATGGAAGTGGGTTTTCCTGGGTAGGAAAGCCCAATGTTTATAGACAGGGTTTAGTCCCTGGTCATCAAAGCTGAGGAAGTTTAGGTGAAACAAAGCCTCTACCTGGGTAAGATAAGGATCACATTTGGACTCAGGGGAATGAGGCCCTGCATAGACAGCAGTCCGTACAATTGTGGGTGTTCCCCTTTTTGAGCCTCAAGTCAGGTCCTGTGGGCCTAAAGAGGCAGCTGCAAGGCAGGAGATTGTTGGAGTCCAACCAGAGTAGGCTGCGAATTTGATGAAGGATTCTTAAGTGTGGGAAGGCAGAATTATCCCTGGCACAAAGTTCATGCCATGCATCCGGTGGAGGTGGGAGGCTTGCAGTTAACACCAAGCATTCAAATGCCTTCAAATGATTTCACTCCTTCTCATCACCATCCAATGAGTCTGCCAAGGCTAAGATGGCTGGAGAAGAGGCAGTTATGGACACATATACACTTGCCTATTTCTAACAATATGTATTGTGAGTAGCAACAACTTCCTCTTTGGAAAAAATTTAAATTAGTAATGATGTCAAAAAGAATCAGAACTAAAGAGGTGGTGGGGAACTATACAATAATGCCACACCCACTACAGTAAAAATTGCATGACAGGCCCAAAACCTTGGCCTCAGTCCTGACACATATTATTTCAAGGAAACTTGTCTCCTGGAACGATTCTGGCGTCCCATAAACAAATTTGTTTCAGATTTGTCCTTGTAATAGTTGGTGAATGGTTCTGTGTGCTTTTGTTTTATTATAGGTGCCTCCAAAGAATGATTTCTCAAATACTTAATTAGGTTGAACTTTGCTTCCTGGCCTTCATCAATGTCCTAGGCAGTCCTTGAGCCTACACTGGGCTTGGAATTTAGTAACTATGACCTATACAGACGAATTGACTCCAGTATTGAAAGAGAGATATTGAAAGAAATAAAGCATTACTATTTACGATATACAGAGTTAGAAATTTCAGAGCAAGCTTAACAAAGTAAGTTTAGAATTCTTATTATAGTTATGTATGGCAGATTTCATTACTTAATAGAAGAAAGTCCGCCATAAAATCACTTAGAATAACAGCCAAGTCACTCCCATATTCAGGAATTTACAATGGTTTAGGAAGAAGATCCTACTGTGGTTTAAGGAGGAACTAGAGCATTGCATTATTCATGAGAACATTAGCTAGACCAGAATTCCCTAGCACATACTTTCACTAGCCCAGAGGAATAACATAGCTAGGTATTTACTAAGAGCTGGGTGGTGGTGAGATAAACAATAAATCAGAAATAGAACTATGGCTTGCACATGAAAGCCCTTGTCCCAGGAGCGTAACGACTTCACACCTGGCTTCTAAGAATATAGCTGACCTTAGATAGAGCTGACTTTGTCTCAGTTGTTTCATTGCCTAGATCCCGCCAGTCTTTATGTATACATTCTTCTGTTTTGTGTAAAGAGTCATTAAGAATCGAGTAACCTCAATGTACCTTGAGTGATGTGTCACCTCACTTCCTTTTTTTCTTCTGTATTATAAGGCTGATGCTCACTTTGAGAACTTACATTCAGATACACACTCCCTTGTGTTCTTGTCTGATTGACACTCGACACTGACTCCTTGCCCACCTGAATACTGAAATCTTGATTCTCCCACGGGTTGAGGGACCGCCTGAGTTCAGTATGTGTCACCCGAATTCACCATGAATTTCTTGGCTTGACGTATCAGGGTCTCAAATGTTCTCAGAGCAAAATTCATGGGGATAGACCTCCTGCCTCAGTCCATGTTTCCAGAACAGAGAAACTTACATTCATGCCACTGATGAAAAGGAAGAACCTAAGGGATTTAATTTGGGGTTCCCTTAAGTGGGAAGGAAGTCTACCAATGGCCAGATGAGACACAGGTGTAAATTCATAAGAAAGGGAAAAATTGTGGAAGGAGGAAAGTGGATGTTGGACTCAGTTGTTTTGTGCTTAGTGAGGGACTTCCATGGTAGTTAGGCCATGGCTCTGTGTCCACATGGTTGGCCCAATGGACGAATATCATGGGTGGTGTGTAGGGTAGTCCTTGTTGTGGATTGCCCTGGTGTTGTTTGTATTTTGATGCTAATTCTGCTTCCTCAAATGGAGCTGCCCCAAGGAGGAGTGGATCACATACTCTGGTGATTTAATGTGAAACTTCTCCCCATTTAAATTGCTCAAATTGGTCAAATAAAGACTGAAGCCTGTGATTGGGCAGTGGAAGGAAAACGTGGGACTGGAGGTTTTAGAAAGGAAGAAGAGGGGAAGGAGGAGAGGCAGACAAGTAAACAAAGGAGATAGTGGAAGATGGAAGAAAAGGAGGTGGAAGGAAGATGGAGCAAAACCACGTGGCCTAGAGAAGACACAAGAAGCAAGGGATCTACACAACTAACCAGTATTTATCCAAAGATGACCTGCATCTTAGTTATCTTAACTTCTACTCATTTCCCTCAAGGAATTCCCATGCAGAGGGAAGATAAATTAGAATGAATATTTGCTGGGCAGTGGTGGCACATGCCTTTGATCCCAGCACTTGGGACACAGAAACAGGCAGATTTCTGAGTTAGAGGCCAGCCTGATCTACACAGTGAGTTCCTGGAAAGCCAGCACTAACTATACAGGGAAACAGGCTCAAAAACAAAACAAAACAAAACAAAACAAACAAACAAACAAATATATGAATTTAAAAAAAAAAGAATGGATGATTTTAGCACGTAAACAGAGTAAGAAATCCCTACATGGAAAAGGTCTTTGAATTTATACTAAAAAGAAAAAAATGAGACTTTGACAATTAGTTGGAATGGACCCACCTGAAATAGTGGTACCTTTTACTAATGCAGAGATTGCCTCCTTAGGGGTACAAGGTGAATCTTGGTAAAGAACATGCAGTAACTTCTTGGAGAGATTAGCGACAGATACCATAAAAGCAAATGATTTCATTTCATAAAAAGAACTACTTGGATTCTCCCTCATAAAATAAAGGAAACTCCATTATCTGGAGCCCCTACATGTTATGCTGAGACTAATAAATCAGGAAAGGCAGGATATAAATCAGAAGATGTAGGTCACTGAATGTCCTTATAAATCAGCTCAAATATCTGAATTATGTGCAATACTCACAGTGTTGTCAGATTCTCTAGAGCCTCTTAATATAGTAACTGACTCTCAATATGCAGAAAGGGTTGTTTTTCCAATACAGACTGTTGATCTTATTCAGGATGAATCTGAATTGACTTCACTATTTTTTCAGCTACCACAATTGATAAGAAATAGGAGTCATTCACTATATAAATCACTCATAAGATCGCATACAGGTTTGCCAGGCCCTCTGGCACAAGGTGATAATGAAATTGACCAGCTACTGATAGAAAGAATAAAAGAGACTTTAGAATTCCATAAACAAATCATGTTAACAGCAAGTCTTAAAGAAAGAGCCAAGGGAAATGTGAGGCAATGTCATACTTGCTCATTATACAATCAAATTCCATTACCTTCAGGAACTAAGCATAAGGGTACAAAAAGAAATGTCATTTGGCAAATGGATGTATTCCATTTTACAAAGTTTGGTAAACTGAAATGTGTGCATCATACTATCGACACTTATTAAGGATTTCAATGGGAAACGTCCTCGTCCTCAGCATCAGAAAAGGCTGAATCTGTAACTACCCATTTGTTAGAGGTTATGGCCATTCTGGGAATACCCATACAAATCAAAACACACAATGGTCCAGCATACGTCTCTAGTATGATGAAGCATCTTTTTAAAATGTTATTACATAAAATACACTAAAGGAATATCATATAACCCTACATGACAATTGATTGTGGAGATGTCTAAGAACACTCTAAAGGGGATACTTGACAAGCAAAAGGGGACAACAAAAGTCTCCAAAATTGATTATATAATGCTTTATTAACCTAAGTTTTTAAATGCTAATGAAGAAAACATTGCAGATGCTAAAAGTCATTCGATTGTGGAAAGAACTACTAAACTAAACCAGCCTGTTTATATTAAGGATATTATGAAATCAGAATGGAAAATAACAAATGTGTTATACAAGTGGAGGGGTTATCCTTATATTTCCACAGGAAAAGAAAAGCTATGGGTTCCTTTCAAGTTGATAAAAATGAGACATGTCAAAGGAAGACCTCCTGAATACCTTGGCTATGGAGAAGGAAAGGGAGACTAACAATCAACAAGCTAGGTGCTATATACGTGGTGATGTTTATGTCTCTGTATATAGAGACAGCTCTGGAACTGGCTTTGACTAAAATGTCTATACACACCCAATAACCCCTACTGGGTACAAAATTCTCATGACTTTTTACATACCATCCTTTAAGATGGCATGAATGGTAATGTATATTGTAGTTTGACTATGTGATCAAACTAATCTCTGAAGAAAGGCAGTTGTCTTCCTTTATTGATCTTAACTAACCAGTCTGTGCACCCTGCATGCTCCATATGAATGTCTTTCCAGAATTATATGTTGCTTGTAAGTTTTGTATAGTGCAGGATGAAAGAAGAGAAAGACAGCACTGATAAGATCCACACTCCAGGATGTTGAGATTATGCGACCTTCCCTTCTGTCTCCTTGTTTGATTCTACCTCAAGTACATTGAAGCTGTTTCTTCTAAATAGTTGTTTCCAAAACTTTTCAAGAATATCTAGATCACCTATTCAGCCTTTCAGACTGCCATAGTCAAGATTTCATCTAATTGATGAACTTTCTCAGCACATAATGCCTGGAAGGCAAATGACACTAACTAGTCCTCCTTTGACCAAACCAATTTTCCTGTTTTTTCCCTTCAGCCCACAGAAGGGATTTTTTCACCTCAATTCAGCTATAAGCAGACAAAAGAAGATCATCGTATCAGTATCTTATGTTGTGGTGGATGGTTCTGGTTATTTTATGAATCATAGATATGTTATCATTTTAAGGAATATTTTACAAATATTGTAGATTTAGACAGGGAGGGAGCTAGAGAGCTTAGACTCAGGGACCTCTACCTTTCCTTTCCTCTTCTCTATCCTTCCTTCTTAGGTAAATAAAAGTCACAGGGAAGATAAAGATGGGATATAGTAATATAGAAATTAGAATATTAGACAAATAAGAATAGGTTGTCAACTTTACTCTTAAAACATTACATGGCCATATCTTACAGTGATAGAAATCTTTATAATTTATGTAGCATTGAACTTATAATTTCTTACATTTCTACAGAATTTATTTCAATAGAGTTAAGGTTTTCAATGGTATGAAATTCATAGATTGATGTAAAAATTTGGAGTAATATTATTGTTATTAGATAGGATTTGTACCCAGTCAACACATTTACAAATACAAAGCTTAGACTGGGTCCCTCTATGTCTGCTATTACTAAATATTTTTAGATGATTGAAAATACAAGTCAGATAACAGAATCATAGTCCTGAGTTAATTATAAAGTTTTTGTTTTTGAGATATTTCAATCAGAAATGGTTGAGAGTAGTCAAGGCTTAACAGTTCAGATATACTTTGCATAGATAGACAGAAGTCCACAGAATACTACAGTTAAGGCAATTTCATTATTAAAGATCACTCGACTAGAGACATATCTGCTCCTGACAGCATCCATTCTTTGTATAAACATGAAGTGCGCATCAGTGGAGTTGCTCCAGTTGTGGCGAAATAGCCACCAGAGAAGAATTGCCTCACTTCATCTACAGACAAAAGTCCTGTCCAGGAAAAGGACATACTATGTGGAAGAGCAACTAATAGATCTGCCAAGACAGGCTAAGCACTCCTTCAAAATTCTGCTTTACAAAGTTCTGATAGATGATCCTGGCCAGAAGGCTGAAGACTGATGCTCCACCATTTTGAAGGAATGAGGGACTGTCCAGGTTGTCAACTGTGTCTACAGTTTGGTTGGGTTTTGGAAGCTATGTTTTATGCTTCCTATATTTTCAGGTAACATTTAGGACATGCTTGGATTTCTATCTTACAGCTGCTGAAGTCTTGTTGTACTCTCATAGCTAACTCAAGATGTTTAGCATTGACTGACATGATATATATTTGAGAGGATGGTTTTCAGATACAAGTTAAAACCAGGAGATAATTCAGGTATAGAATTGTAAGCCTTTTAAGTTAGGATAGATGGTAGTGCTTTATCTAAATGGAGATGATGGGTGGCCTGGGTGTTTAGGGTACTTTTACTTTTAAAATTTCATAATCCAAGTGTTGTGCTCAATTTATATGTGAGAGAAAAGATCCTTTTAGTTGAACAAAAGGGATTGAACAAAATGTGGATTTCCCTGGTGCTGTTTGTACTTTAATGCTTATTCTGCTTCCTCAAGAGGGGCTGCCCCAATGAACAGTGGACTATATACTCATGTAATTTCATGTGAACCTTCTCTCCATTTTAACTGGTCGAATAAAGGCCAGAGCTTGTGATTGGGCAATAGAAGGGAAAGGTGGGGCTGGAGATTTTAGAGAGGGCAAAGACAGAAAAAGAAGAGGGAGACGAGGAGATGAAGGAGGCAGAGGAAGTTAGAGGAAGAAAAGGTGGAGGAAAGATGGAGAAGAACACATTGCCTGAAAAGCCACAGATAGCAAGGGTTCTAAAAGCTGGAGAATAGAATAGTGTAGTGGAATATCTGCCCAAGACATGCAGCTTATATATATTGTAACTGAGTGGCGTGTTCTTTGCTTAGCTATTGGTGTTGGAGTTTTACTGAAACAAGTCCTTAGTACCATCTCCTGAATGGTCAGTCCTAATGTGAAGATGTCAGGAGGAATGAAAATAAAGCAGAATGTATAAGACAAATGACATTAAGAAATAAAAAAGAGGGTCCCATACTTGATGCCCCAGTGATGTATCATGCAAGTAGTATGAGGTAGGAGTGGGTGGATTGGTGGGTGAGCACTCTCAGATGCAAAGGCTAGGGCTTATGTAGTGAAGAATTCATGGGACTAAGAAGAGCGGCCAATATTTGGAATGTAAATACATGAAGTAATTGATAAAATGAATGAAGGCAAAAAAAAAAGTAGTGAGAAAGAAACAACAAAAAACAGAAAGAATCAAGAAAACCATGAGCTGATTCTTTGGGAAAAAAAATCAACAACTTACACAAACCCTTAGCCAAACTAACTAAAAGTCAGAGAGACAGTATCCAATTTAAGGATATTGGAAATTGCAAAAGAGTCATAACTAAGGACAGTGAGGATGTTTAAAAAATAATTATGTCTTTCTTGAAAAACCCATACTGCACAAAATTGGGAAGGAAATGGATGACTTTCTAGACATATAACAATTACCAAAGCTTAATCAAGAAAAGGTAAAATATCTGAATTATCTTATAACCCCTAACAGAATAGTAGTCATTAATAGTCTCTGAACCAGCCGGGCGTGGTGGCACACACCTTTAATCTCAGCACTCAGGAGGTAGAGGAAGGCGGACTTCTGAGTTTGAGGCCAGCCTGGTCTACAAAGTGAGTTCCAGGGCAGCCAGGGCTATAAAGAGAAACCTTGTCTCAAAAAAAAAAAAAAGTCTCTCTGAACCAAAAGAGAAATGTCCTGGGCTAGATGATTTTAGTGCACAATTCTAATCGACTGTCAAAGAAGAACTAATGCCAATATTTCCAGGAATGCAGGGGTGATTCAATATATAACAATCCACACGGCTCAAGAGATGGCTCAGAGAGGTAAGAGAACTGACTGCTCTTCTAGAGATCATTAGTTCAATTCCCAGGAAACACATGGTGGCTCAGAGCCATCTATAATGTGATCTGGCACCCTCTTGTGGTACTCAGGCATATATGCAGGCAGAAAACCATACACAATAAATAAGTTAATCTTTTTAAAAAATATACCAACATAATTGTATTACTCATGGTTTTCTGGAGTCACAGAAGTTATGGTATATCTCTCTATATTAAGAGACTTTATACTAATAACTTGCAGTCTACAGTCCAACAAGCCCTACAATGGAAATCAGTGAACAAGAAGTCCAAGAATCTAGTACAGTCCCATGATGCTACATGTCTTGCCTGGTCTTCTGAATAACCAGGATTCCTGAAGAAGTAAGTTCCAACAGATGTGCTGGCAAGTAAGTGCAAGCAGGTGAAGAAGAGTGAGACGTCCTTCTTTCATCAGCTTTATGCAGGCCTCCAGCAGAAGGGATGCTCTACATTAATGGTGTATACAACCATGACTTGCTTTGGAATTTGATCTGTGCCAGGCTGGCCTTGATCTCAGAGTTCTGCTTGCCTTAGTCTCCTGAAATTAAAGCCATATACAACCTTAACTAGGCCTAACCATCTCATGGCCTCTATGGCCTCAAGATCTGAATAAAAGTGTTCTCATCCTATGTCACAATGTAAGGCCTGTTTCTTAAAGCCGCAGATCTTGATCACAGGTATTTCCTGTATTTATGGATGGTAGAGCATTCCAGGTTTAGTCAAGTTGACAACCAGGATAAGCAATCACAATAATGCACCATAGGAAAAAAAAGTGAAAGATAAGCCCACATAAATATCTCACCAAATGCCAAAAAGGTATTTGGAAAATTCAACCCCCCTTTAGGATACGTTTGGAGGGACAGAATGCAAGGGGTATACCTAAACAAAATATAGGCAATGTTCAGCAATCTATCACCCAAAATCAAATTAAATAGAGAGAAATTTTAAGCATTTCCATTAAAATCAGGAACAAGAAAAAGCTGTCCACTATCCCCTCATCTCTTTGATATAGTACTGGAAGTATTAGCTCAAGCAATAAAGCAGCTTAAGAGATCAAGGGAATACAATTTGGAAAAGAAGAAATTCAGATATTATGATAATGTATATAAGTGAGACAAAAAATTCTACCAAAAAATTACAGTTGATAAACATTTTAGCAAAGTGTCTGCATACACAATTGACTTAAAGAAAGCCTTAGCCCTGCTACACACAATTGATTAAAAGGGTTGAAAAAGAAGTTATGGAAACAGAACCCTCCACTTTAGCCACAAACAAAATAAAATACCTTCAGTTACCTCTAAACAAGCAAGTGAAAACCTGTAGGAGAAGAACTTAAAGTATCTTAAGAAAGAAACAGGAAGATATCAGAACATGAAAAGATCTCCCTTGTTCATGTATCAATAGGATTAACATAATGAATATGTCCATCTTACCAAAAAGCAATCTAGACACTCAGTACAATTCTTATCAAAAATTTAGCACAAATCTTCACAGATCTTGAAAGAAATATTCTCAACGTTGTATGGAACAGTAAACAAAACAAAAACCACAGGATAGATAAAATATTCTTGAACAACAAAAAAAAAATCTGGAGCTATCAATTTCTGTAACTTAAAGATGTATGGCAGAGAAATAGTAATAAAAATTTGTATGGTACTGGTATAGAAAGAAATAAGTAGGTGGATTAATGGAATTCAATAGGAGACCCAAAAATAGACCCACACACCTACGGACAGTACGCAGGCCACACACACACACAAGTGCAGGTAGCTGCAGAGGACAGGAGAGGGCCTTGTGCTTTGAAGCTAGCTCTAAGTGTCCAGCTCCAGTCTTTTTCTTTTTTTTTTTTTTTAAACTTTGTAAGTATTTATCATTGCTCATCCTGTGTGACATTTAGAGCTATATCACAGTTTTAGTGAGGTTGCCAAGGATATGTTGTCAGTTTATATACATTCCTGCATATTAAGAAGTGATTTAGAGGCTTGGGGAGGCAGCTCAGTAATTAAAAGCACTCTGCTGCACTTGTGGAGCAGGGTTGAATTCCCAGGACTCACATGGTGGATCAGAACTGAAACTCCAATTCCAGGAAGTACAATGTCCTCTTCTGACCTCTGTGGGCACCAGGCATGTATGTGATGGGGCACAGATACACATGTAGGCGAAAACACCCTTATACCAAAAAATAATATGTTTTCAATAAAATAAGAAAAATGTTTAAAAGGAAAGTAGTAACTCAGGCTGGGAATGTGCTAGCCTGGTACCACAAACCTTGCATTCAGAGCTCAGACCCATGTCACATGTTGAGATGGTACACGCTTTTAGTCCCCTCAGAATTTGTGAGGTGGAAGCCGAAGGATTAAAGAGTCAGGCACATCCTCTGTGACATAGTCAGTTTGAGGAAGACCAGCCTGAGCTACATGAGACCCTCTCTTGAAACACAAAGGAGGCAAAGAATGACTGTGGTCCAGGATTCTGGGGTCACTGCCCCCAGCTTTGATTTACAAACCACCAGCTGTGTACAGTATGCAGTGATCAGAACCCACCTCACAGCTAATAATGCTTTTGCTCCTTGGCATCAAGAAGAAAGGCCAGGCACTTTTCCAAATGCTTTAGAAATAAAAAGTTGTATTTAATTCTCCACCACTTGAAGCAAGGATGCTTTTTGCCAGCCACATTTTAAAGAGAAGAACTAGGATCTGGATAGATGGCAGCTTGGTGGTTAAGAGCACTGGCTGCTCTTCAGGGAACCAAAGGTTGTTCTCAGGTACCCACATAGTGGCTCATGACCACCAACTATTACTGCAGTTCCTAGGGAACTGATGCTCTCTTTCAGCCTCTGTGAGTCCCAGGCACGCATATGGTACACTGACTTATATGCAAAGAAACATCACACATAAATAAAAACGAAGTATTTTTGTTTTGTTTTTTGAGACATGATTTCTCTGTGTAGTCCTGACTGTCCAGAAATTCACCCTGTATACCAGGCTGGCCTTGAACTCAAAGATGCACCCTCCACCTGAGCACTGGGATTAAAGACGTGCACCACCAAGGTCAGCTTTACCCCTCAGTTTCATCATCTGTAAACAGAAGAATTCCAATGCCCTTCCTAAGGCTTGGGCATATTTGTTTGTCTATATGAGTTGAAGAGCTTAAATTCACTCTTGAAGACTGGGGATGTTGCTCAGTGGTAGAGCACCTGTCTACCATGCATAAGGCTGTGGGTTGCAAGCTACACCCCAAGCCCCACCCTCAGTATGATAATTAAAATAAAAACAAAATAAAAACATCATCCAAAGGATTAAACCAGTGCTTGACTCAGAGTCTTGTATGGAATGTCTGCTGTTTCCATGTAAACTGTGGAATCATATGTAGCATGTTTAAAAATATGTTTTCCTGACCCAGCAAGATGGTTCGCTGGGTAAAGGCACCTACTCCCCAGCTGGATCCCTGATCCCAGGAGGAAGGAAAGAATGGCCTCCTGTAAGCTGTGTTCCCCCTCCACAAATAGATTTTTAAAAATTCAGTTATTTTTGTTTTGTTTTGTTTTGATTATTTTTTTTCAAGACAGGATCTTATTACTTAGCTCTGGCTGTCCTAGAACTCTATGGACCAGGCTGGCCTGGAACTCAGAAATCCACCTGCCTCTGCCTCTTGCATGCTGGCATTAAAAACATGAGCCACTATACCCAACAATAAATGTAATTTTTAAAAATGTTAATGTATGTTCTTAAGTTTAATATTCTGTGGGAAATATGTGTCTACTTACATAAGTTGTTATTCAATTCCCTCACACTTCAGATTATTTTGGGATTGAGCAAGGCTAATTCTGGAGACTTATGCTGAGGTTGTTTTTGCAATGGTACTGAGTCTGCTGTGATGACAAGATTGGAGATGTCTTGTGAGGTGGCAGTAGCTCACTCTCAGTGAACTGACAGTGCCCCAACTGCTCCTGGGCTCCTAATAGCCACCTGTCCTTGGCTTCTGGTCTCACCATACCATCCCTGGTGGGGAAAATATTTCAGAGAGCATGTCAGCTGCATGTCATCAGGAATGGTGATCTTGTCCATTTCTCTCCCAAGTGCCCTGGCTAGTTCAGTGCTTGGGACACACCAGTACTCCATACATGTATGTGGAAGGACAGATGAGTTTGTCTAAGACCACAAGCTTTACTAAGTATGTTCCCTTTGAACCAGGCTCTCCGGCTGCAGCTCTCCAAGACATGACATTTCAAAGTTGAGAACAGTCTGCTTTGTGTTCCCATCCCTCATGGGGTGTGTGTGTAGGTAAGCACTGACTGAGCTCACTTCACAGAGCTCTGAAGCAGACACATTCGTGGTATTGAGCATTCTGTCCCTGATGCCCAATGTCAAACTCTTAGGGGACACATGGCCAAGTCTGGATTGTTTTCTTGGTGTGATGTAAGAAAATGTGCCAGGGAGTTTGTTGAGGGTATCTGCTGCAGGTATCCCCCTTCATAAATGAGCCTGAAGGGATGACTCCCCTCTCAGCCTTTATTATTTTTCAAGATTTATTATATTATTGTTTTTATTATGTTTCTGGCCATTTTCAAATTTATTTCTCTGGTCTATTGTCAAGTATGAACATTTTGCCAACCTGCATATATGTACACCACTTAGTGTCTGGTACACTCAGAAGTTAGGAGAGAGAATCAGGTCCCTGCAGATGTTTGGGAGCCACCATGTTGATGCTTGGAATCAATTTTGAGTCTTCTGCAAGAGCAGGCCAGTGCTCTTAACTTTTTTTTATTTTGTATTTATGTATTTGACTACACTGTAGCTCTCTTCAGACACACCTGAAGAGGGCATTGGATCCCATTACAGATGGTGGTGAGCCACCATGTGGTTGCTGGGATTGAACTCAGGATTTTTGGAAGAGCAGTCAGCACTCTTAACCGCTGAGATATGTCCCTTGCACACCCACCCCCCACACCCACCCCTGCTATTAACTTTTAAGTCATCACCAGCCCTCATTCTTCTGTTCCATTAAACATCTTTTACTTCACAAGTAGCTTATGGTCAAATTTATAAGTTCAGAAATCAAGACTGGTGAGGCAGAAGACTGAACGTGGAAAGCCCTTCTTTGCAGAACCTTACATATCCAGGTGCTGGTGCATCATAGCCACTTCAGTGAAATCTGTGAAGCAAGCCCAAAAGCTTGGGAAAAGTCCTGAGTCAAAAACTTTCATGGAAACTTAGTCTCCTGGAGCCTTGGCATCCCATACCATAATGTTCCTATAAACTTGGTTAATAGGTGAATGGGTCTGTGTGCTTTCTTTCAGTATTGTTTTATTATCAGTGCCTCCAAGGAATGATTTGTCAAATACCTAAATTAGGTTGAACTTTGCTTCCTGGCCTTCACCAATGTCCTAGACAGCACTTGAGCCAGCCCTGGACTTGGGATTTCATAAGAATGCTACAGATTAAGACAGATTGCCTCCAGTATTGAAAAAGAGATAGTGAAAGAAAGCAGGCATTATCATCTACTAAATAGAGTTAGAAATCTCAGGGCAAGCTTAGCAAAGTAAGATTAGAGTTCTTATTATAGTTATATATGGCAGACTACATTACTTAATAGAAGAAAGTCCCCGACAAAATCACTTAGAATAATAGCCCAGTCACTTACATATACAAGAATTTACAATAGTTTAGGAAGTAGGTAGGGATGTGGTTTAAGGAGGAGCTAGAGTATTGCATTATTCATGAGAAGGTTACCTAGAGCAGAACTCCCTAGCACATACTTTCACTAGCCCAGAAGCATAGCATAGTTAGATATTTACTAAGAGCTGGCTGGTGGTGGGCTAAACAATAAATCAGAATTAGAACTATGGCTTGGGCAAGAAAGGACTTGCCCTGGGAGCATAATGACCTCACATCTGGCTTTTAGGAATATAGCTGACCTTAGATAGAGATGACTGTGTCTCAGTTGTTATGTTACTTAGTTCCTGTCAGTCTTTATGTATGCATTCTTCTGTTTTGTGTAAAGAGTCATTAAGCATCGGGTAACCTCAATGTACCTTGGGTGATGTGTCACCTAACTTCCTTATTTTCTTCTGTATCATAAGTCTGATGCTTCCTTTGAGAAATTACATTCAGATCAACACTCTTTTATGTTTGCATCTGTTTGTCACCCCACTGACTCCTTCACGCCTGTGTACCAGGACCCTGAGTCTCCCGACACTTAAGGGGCCCCTGCGAGTTGAGGGGCTGAGTCCAGTCCACAGCACTGGTGATTTAACACAGCCAGGAAGGCACTGCACAGGTGAAGCATACATAGGCATGGGGCAGCACAGGTTCCCATAGGTCACTGTCAGCTTCCTAAGATAGCCATTGGGATGTCTACAGACAAACCCTGTTAATGTGGTCAGTTTGCTAATGCCACGTTGGGGTGAGGCCCTCACTTCATCCAACGACTAGCACCATGTCAGCAGTCCACAACATGGTGTCTGTCTCCAAGCTCACCTGCATCTACTCTGCCCTCATCCTGCAAGACAAAGAGGTGATGGTCACGGAAGTTAAGATCAATGCCCTCATTAAAGCAGCTGGTGTCAGCATTGAACCTTTCTGGCCTGGCTCGTTTGCAAAGGCTCTGGCCAATGTCAACACTGGTAGCCTCATCTGCAATGTTGGGGCTGCTGGGCCCACTCCACCTGCTGGAGCTGCACCTTCTGGTGGTCCTGCTCCATCCACTGCTGCCGCCCCAGCTGAGGAGAAGAAAGTGGAAGCAAAGAAGGAAGAGCCCGAGGAATCCGAAGATGACAGGGGCTTTGGTCTTTTTGACTACACTGCTTTTGTTAACTTGTCCAATAAAGAGCTGAACCTGTACCTGAATTGTACCTCCTGATACCTTTACACAAGAGTACAAACTTTAGTGCATAATGAACCTCTTAGATATTTTGCATATTACTGTAGTTTTGAGCATCTGAAAATATGCATACTGAGGGGAATATATGTCTATAAAGAATTTGCTCATATTCTTAGGTAACACACTTATATCCAGTCACACAAGATTATTGATTCTGAAGAAAGGAGTCTGATAAGGGTAAACAATCTATTCAAATATTATGATGCCACACTTGAGGAAGGATTGACTTTTCTGACTTGAAGCCTTGTTGCTTGGTATCTGTTACTTGAACAAGTTCATGCTGAAGAGAAATTCTGCAGATAGGCTTTAAGAAACCTTAACAGAAATGAATGCATTCATGAGTAAGTGTGTGTGTGTGTGTGTGTGTGTGTGTGTGTGTGTGTGTGTGTGTGTGTGTGTGTGTGTATTTTTACAAGGATTTAGGCCAGGAGAGATATGTGCAAATTGGAACACAAGTTTGTGGAATCTACTTTGGACATTTTTTATGCTTCAATTATACTTTTATGTTTCAAATATATTTTTTCAAGTGTATTAGTTCATACTTAATTCTAAATAGATGTTTCATTCTCAGAACAGCAAATGATTGCCAGAGAATTTTCACAGTGGCTAATGTTGGTTGATGCTGATATTTTATTTATTTATATTTCATGTAATCCCCTTTCCTGGTTTTCCCTTCTGGAAGCCCCCATCCCATCCTCCCTCCCTGTGCTTCTGTACAGGTGCTCCCACACACACCTACTCCTGCCTCCCCACCCTGACATTCCCCTACACTGGGGTATGGAGCCTTCACAGGACCAAGGGCCTCTCCTCTCATTGATGCCTGATAAGGCCATCCTCTGCTACATAGGCAGATGGAGCCTTGGATCCTTCCATGTGTACTCTTTGGATGGTGGTTTAGCCCCTGTAAGCTCTGGGGGGTCTGGTTGGTTGATATTGTTGTTCTTCCTATGGGTTGCAAACTCCTTCAGCTTCTTGAGTCTTGTCTCTAGCTTCTCCATCAGGAACCCATGCTCAGTCTAATGGGTGGCTTCAAGCATCCACCTCTGTATTTGTCAGGCTTTGGCAGAGCCTCTCAGGAGAGAGATATATCAGGCTCCTCTCAGCAAGCACTTCTTGGCATCCACATTAGTATCTGGGTTTGATGTCTGTATATGGGATGGATTCCCAGGTGGGTCAGTGTCTGGATGGCTTTTCTGTCATTCTCTGCTCCACAGCTCAGAGTAACTAAGATATAATTTACAGTACACATGAAGCTCAAGAGTAAGGAAGATCAAAGTGTGGATGCTTTAGTCCTACCTAGATTGGGGAACAAAATATTCAAGGGAGGAAATATGGACATTTTTTTATATAGTGATCAAGGTCAGGTTGTTCGATTTGCACCCTATAGACATTTCACTCTGAGTCTTCTAACAGATGTTCAAAAATGGTTAGGAATTACATCAAAATATAGTCTTTTTTTACAAACATATGGTCATCCCAACATGGAGGAAAACAAAACAATTTGAATAATAAATCTTAGGTACAAATGAAAATTATATACTGCTATCTTTGTGGATTTTTTTTTTTAGGAAAATGGCTATGTAAGAAATGAGTCTTACAATATCTGTACTATGTAAACCTTCCATCTACCTAAGAGCCTAGATATGCAGTATCCAGTCCATATTTAACTGGTTCAAAGCATATTCTGGGAACTCAACCTAAAAGAAACTTAAGACTGACAGCATATGTTGAATTCAGATTTATGCTAGGCTGATTAGTCTGATAATTAGCCTGTCATGAATGCACACAGTCACTAAAGCAACTTTTCTTAATTCATCTTCTGCTTGTGTATGGAGTGATTTCACTCTAACAATGTATATTATTTCCATCAGCTTTATCTGCAGTCTTTTTACAAAAAGAAATATTTACAATAATGTTTCTGAGATAAGCTGTGGTGGCTCAGGTCACCTTGATCCCAGTCTGTGCCCCCTGTTACAATGACATTGCTTTTTCTCATGATTAAACTTCTCAAATTCTTTTTTTTAATAAATGAAGCCTGTTTTATTACTTCAATTGTTAATGATAAAAAAATTTCAGCACAGCTGTTGCTTTTAAAAAAAGTGAAACTACATACTATGTTTCTATCTCAGTAAGCAGATGGACCTGATGTCTGAATGACATAACAGTTGAGCACTGTCCAGCACATCTTATGAAGACCTGTAAATTAAAGAACTACTAGTTAGTGATTATAAGACAAAAATGCATTCATAGTTTCAGCTTCTTTTTTCTTCCACGGCCATCAAGGGCACCGTCCATCTTACGTTTCTGTGTGGAAGGTTTTGGTCCTCTTTTCTTTTTCTCTGCCTTCTCCTTTTCTTCTAGTTCCATACTTTCTCTTTCAATCAAAGTAATTAAGGTATTACACCTCCTCTGGAGCTCCATCGCAGTTCTGGACTTGAGAAACCAATCAAATCTAAACTGAGGGGAGTTTCGGATGCATTGTCATAATTCATCATACACATTTTCCTTGTCGAAGCCAAGCTTGGGCAGCATACAAATGAGAAAACGATCCTCTTCTTCACTATAGTTTTTTCATTTGTTAGTACCATATGATATTCTTAGCTGATGAAAGGGTGCTTTGTACCATCCAATCTTTGTATCTAGTGCTCTCTTGATACTTATTCTTCTTTGAATTCTTGCCTCTCCCCTTTCAATCTGAGCCATAATCTTCTCTATGTCCTGAAGCTCATTGCATCTTTCCCAGAACACAGCTGAGTATTCAATGACTTCTTCTGGAGTTTTTCCTTCTAATTCTCTGGCTATATTTTCAATATCATCACAACCCCACTTCTCATTAGCCTTGATAAACTGGTTAAAATCTCTCTTATTCCAATTTGTAAACCCCTGTGTCAGAAGCTTCTCTTTTTCCTCTAACTCCTCGTCATTGAGGGGCTCTGCTTCATCAATTTTTAGCTGTTCTTTCTATGCCTGTGCTGCATTAGGTAGATCAGGACTCCAAGGTACCTTATACCCAATAGTTTTCCTGTAATACAGAATTTCTTTTTCCAGTAATTCACATAAACCTGGAGGAAAGAACTGGAAATCCTGAACATTTAGTTGTTTTGGAGGTCGAGGTGCCTTGGGTGCTTTAGGCTCACTAACACGGAGAGCTTCCCTGAAATATGCATCAACAGCATAGTTGGCTTTTCTTTCTCTTTTTGGTGGTTCAATCCACTCTGTGAATGCACTCTTTTGTTTTTCTCTATAGTCTTCTCCTTCAAAGTTATAAACACTGGACTCTGTATCCATCGTAAAGTTTCTAAGTGAACTTTCACCCATCTTGGAGAGCTTTTCATTCATTTCTGCAGTCTTCTTTGCACCTCTTTCTAAAATACCATCAATATCCTCATCAGTGATTTCACTTTCTTTTGAAGCAAACACATGTGTGGCACCACGTCGAATCATTTGAAGCATTTCATCTTTCCCAATTTTGTTCAGGTTCTGATCTACAAGCCTCCCTTGTTGAATTACTATCGAATCCAGTCTAAGTTTCATCTCAGCACATTCCACTATTCTTTCTTCCACAGTGTTATCAGTTATAAAGCGAAACACTCGGACAGTCTTCCTTTGTCCAATTCTATGGGCATGATCCATAGGCTGAAGATCAACTTCAGGATTCCAATCTGAATCATATAAAATTACTACATCAGCAGTTGCAAGATTGATGCCCAGACCACCAGCACGTGTGCTTAGCATAAATACAAACTTTGTGCTATTTGGTTCATTGTATGCATTGATGGAGTCTTGTCTCTCATCATGGGGTTTCTGTTCATCCAACCTGCAGTACTCATAATTTCTCCACATGCAATAATCTTCCAAAATGTCTAATACTCTTGTCATCTGACTAAAGATTAGTACTCTTGAACCTTGTTCTTTCAGTTTAGGGAGTAGCTTGTCTAACACCACCATCTTGCCACTGTTGGTAACTAGATGCATATCTGTTGTGTACAGTGGACCAGGTTCAGCTCCATCGAAGAGATACGGATGATTGCAGCATTTCCTCAACTGCATCAAAATGTTCAATAGCCTCATTTTGTCCATCTTCCCTGCTGAGTTTAACATGTCTATATCTTTATTAATATCCGAGTATACCATTCTCTTTGCATTTTGCTAAGACCCACATAGATTTTTACTTCTTTTTTTGGAGGCAAACTCTTTTCAACATCAGCTTTAATTCGACGAAGGAGGAATGGACACAAAACCATATGAAGCCTCTCAACTAGCTTTTGATCCCCAAGGCAATTATTTGTATCAAACCAGGAATCAAAGTCATCAGCTGAATTAAACACATCTGGTAACAAAAAGTTTAGAAGTGACCAGAGCTCATGCAGGTTGTTCTGAAGAGGCGTCCCTGTTAGCAACAGCCGATTTGTAGTCTTGAATTCTCTCACTATTTCTGACAACTTAGATTTTTTCATTTTTTTATCCTGTGAGCTTCATCTATAACTAAGTATCTCCAGCTGAATTTTTTTGAACACAGACTTTCTCTTTAATAAGCATTTCATAAGATGTGACACACACATCCCACTCTCCTGGTAATAAAACATCCCTGACAAATACAGCTCTTTGCTCTTCATCTCCTATCAAGCAAACAGACCTAAGTGTTGGTATCCATCTCTTGAATTCACTAATCCAGTTGTGCAATGTATACTTGGGAACCAAAACCATATGAGGACCAGGAATATTTCTATAGTGTTTCATGTATCCAAGAAGAGAAATTGTTTGAAGTGTCTTTCCCAAACCCATTTCATCTGCAAGGATCCCATTGATGCCATTCTCATACAGAGAGATGAGCCAATTCAATCCTCGCACCTGATAATCTCTCAGTTTACCCCATTTTACATATGATGGAGAATCTTCAAATCGAGTACAAACATTAGTTGCTTTGGAACGTTCTGTTAATAGCTCTTCATCCTCCTCTTGCTCTGTTCTACAGTGTCGGTAATCTCCAACTGAAAGCAAATTCTGTTTTTCATCCTTTTTTACCCGTGGGCGCCCTGGTTTCATCTTCAAGGGTGAGGTTGGAGTCTTCTGAGCAGCAGGCTGAATGAAATGTGCGAACAGCTCTGTCGGCTTTAATAAATATTATTTTTAATAAATAAAAAATCTATTTGCTCGGTCAGTTTGCATTTTTTCTTCATATGTAGGATCTGGTTCTTGGATCTTTTTTTTCTTTCCAGGTGATCCATCATCAAATACTTCCTCCATCGCGGTGTCCGCGGGGCCGGGGCCCGAACCCGCAGCACACGGAGCCGCGGACGCCGCGCAGCCCTCGGGGCCGCCTTTGTTGCCGCTGCTGCTCCAGCCGGCGCCCACCGCCGAGGGCTTGGAAGGCGCGCTTTCGGGAGGCGGGAGCGGCGGAGGCTCCACCGCGGACGACATGTTCCGGCTGCGTCACCCGCCGCGGCCAAGGGCAGGCGCGGCGCCGAGGGAAGCGGCTTGGGCCTGCGCGACACTGGCGTCCGGGCCGCTGGAGGAGCGAGACGCGCCCGGAAGCTCTCACGCGCGAGGGCTCCGCCACCGACCCGAGCCGGCCCAGCCGCGCCGCTCGCCTCGCCGTCCTCTTCCGCGGGACTCTGCTCCACTGGCGTTTACCTCACGGCGGGAATCACGTCGACGGGAGTGGGCGGGGCCAGTGGGGTCACGGAGGTCAGGGAAGGCGGGCTGACTCTGAGGAGGCGGAGGGCCTAGGGAAAGGGAAAGGAAAAGGGAAGGTTCTCAGAGGCCTTCCGGGGCCTTCTCCTCTCCGGGAGTGGATTCTCTTCTCCAGCCAACCAGGACAGATACCTACGCCACCCGCTCTCAACCCTCGCGAGATCGCTCGTTCCCCCTTAGAAGGCCGGCTCGCGAGGGCGCGTGCGCATGCTCCTCCTTGGCCCCGCCTCCTCCAGGCCTCTAGCGGGCTGTGGAGCTGAGTGGGCAGGGCCTCGAAGAAGCATGTCAGCGGTGCTTTGTGCCTCCTCTCCTCCGAGTAAAGCAAGCTGAGTCTTCAGCGCTCCCTTAATGGCTGGGCTCGCTGTCTCCCGCCGGGCTAGGGCTCCCTCTCGCGACTGTTAGGCAAGGAGCAAAGGCCTGGGTTGGCCTTCATCGTCCTGCCACCTTAGCTCACGGGCTTGACATTAAGTGACTTTGGATTTCTGAGAGGAAAAATCACCTCAGAATTAAAAAGTCTGCGTGTTCGCTCCTTCAGTCGGCTTCGTTTAGAGAGTTCAGCGTTTGTCAAGTTCAAGTTAAGGCAGAAGACGCGCTGCCCTGTTAGAATGGCAGCAGATGAAGGCAGATAAATGATGGCAAGTTTTCGCATGAAACAGCAACTTCTCAAATTCTTGAGGGAAAAGGTCCTACCAAAACAAAGTTGTTGTACCTTGGGGATTTTTCAATTATATTGTCTTGGTATTGATCTTTCAATTTTGTTACCTTTATCCATCTCTGATCTGACCTCTTAATTGTTTCTATCCCTAATGTTTCCCAGTCATGAGAAATTTCATTCCTTTGATCAGCTACTTTCATACATGTGTCTGTTTAGAGCAACATCTCCTGTAGCTCAGCCTTTCATCAAGCTCTATATTTAAGAATTGCTGTCATAGGTTTTACTGTTGTGAACAGAAAGGTAACCAAGGCAACTCTTATAAGGACAAAAGAACATTTCAATGGGGATGGCTAACAAGTTCAGAGGTTCAGTCCATTATCATCAATATGGGGACATGGCAGGATCTAGGAAGCCTCTCACACCCCAGGTCTATAAGACTTTCTAGAGGTTTCTCTCCAATCTCCAAATTCTACTGCTCCATATTTCCATTCATAATTCTGGCCCTCTGGGCTCTCTCTTTGTCTCCCACCCATAACTCATCCTGCTCCCCTTTTTCCCTCCCTCTCACTTCTCTCACCTAAGTCCCTCCCTCCCTCTACCTCCATTGATAACTTAAGCAGAGAAGAAATAAAAGAACTAGTTCATTTTTTTAAAATAACTTTTGAGATTACAATTAAATCATTTCAATCTCTTCAGTCCTCCCTAATGTTGAATATTAAACCCTGGAACAAAAGGCCAACGTGCCTATTTAACAAATCAAATCAGTCCTTGGTTCCAGGTTCTCCAAACAGTCCTCTATCCCTACCTGCTACAGTGCAATGCCGTCCTTTCCAGACCCCTAGCACAGAGGTTGGGCAAATGTCCTCCCAGCTGCTCTTCTTCATGGAATGCATCCATTTGGCTACCTGGTCTTTTTTACTGATCATTTACCCTCCTGGCCTCATGGTCTTGCTTTCCTGCTCCCTCTCCTCATGAAGCTCATGGTTCTGTCCATTGTAGACTGTTCCTGTGTCCGGCTATTCTCTTTCTTTTGATGATAAGAAACATTCTACTTCACCATATTTAGGAGAAGCCATATCCTTTCCTTTTTATTTCATTTCTTTTTTTCATAGGTTTACTGTTTATTTAAAGTTAAATGTTACAGAGTTCTTACACTGTCGGAACCATGCCTGAGAACCCAAAGATAGAAATTGTGCAATGGCAGCCTCATCCACCCAGTGTATTAAAACTTGATTCATTTGCATTTTTATAATTTCACAATCTTAAAAAATAACAAAAGCTGGGTGTTGTGGTGCACTCCTTTAATCCTAGCACTCGGGAGGCAGAGGCAAGGGGATTTCTGAGTTCGAGGCCAGCCTGGTCTACAAAGTGAGTTCCAGGACAGCCGGGGCTAAACAGAGAAACCCTGTCTCGAAAAACCGAAAAAAAAAAAAAAAAAAAAAAAACAAGACTTGGAATTTACATCTGCTGCAGGTCTTCAGTGTTCCAGTACAGTATGCCATTAAACAAACCTCATCATGTTTCTGTTCACATCTTAAACCATAACCCCAAACAGAATGTGTGTTTGTGTGTCATGCTTGGGTAAAGCATACTTTAAGGGACGTTTGTGGCTCAAGGTGTGAGATTATTTGTTAAGGTTTCTGGTGCCCAAACGAAGTCTTCAGTTTAACTAAGAATCTCAAGTCTCTAGTCACCCCACCTCCTCCTGGCTAGTTCAGATCATGCCAACATTATTGCCCAGAAGTGACATACAGTCTGGTAGGAGATACTGGCCTCCACCTCCTGCTTCCCACACTGCTGCCCTAAATCCAATAAGCAGGCTCCCAAGCTGGGAAAACATTCATTTCCTGTTCCACTCCTGTCAGTAGTGAGCAAGTCTGAACTGTGTTTGGCAAAGGGATTCGTTTACATAGAGAAACCCAGGCACTACTATCGTATCACATAGTCATATGCCAACATAGGGTATGTGTACTGAACTATATGTAGTGACAGAGTAGGTAACCGACAGGCTCGTTCATTAGGTAGAAAGAAATTTAGCAGTAACATCTTCTAAGAGCCAAGTACTACTAGATAGTTACATTGAAATTACAAACAACAGAAATGCTACACTACTGGCTATTCCCCTGCGTCTCCAAGTTATTACCAAAAATATTCCAAAGGTGAATGTCAAGAGCTGGCTAAACAATGAATGAACCTACAGAATACCCCATAACCTTCACATTTGGGGCACACACAGGATTTATCAGACACCATGCCATATTCATGCGCAACTTGGGTGTTTTGCTCCTGTTGCTTTGAACTGTTAAAAGCCAGGTCAGTGAAACCCTCTCCTCCTGAGCAGATGCAACACTCTGTCCACAGCAGTGAGCAGTGGCCACACTCAGTCCACAGCAGTGAGCAGACACCATACTCTCTCCACAGCAGTTCAATTAGACCTGATTAGGAGGCTTGAGCAGCAACTGGAGTGCAGCAGATTTGCTGTCCTTTATATGTATCAAAAGCTATCTGGTTCCACCTAAGGATTGGCAAATTCATAGGGCATTCATTCCAATGCTTCTTTCAGACTATTTCTCTACACAATATGCCCTTAAAGAACTTACTCCAAGTCAAAGCAAGGCCTTAAAGTGGAATCAAACAAGCACTATCTGAATGAAAAATTATTCAATGAAATAAGACTATCCCCCATTTGGTGGAACCGAGTTTGGCTGAATTAAATCCACAGTTACCTCATACAACTAAAAACTTAAATTATAAATCATAATCCCCACACAGATGATTCAAACATATCCCGAACTTTTGTCCCCGCTGGCAAGAACACACTCAGGACAACCGGAATCTTCTGAGGCAAAGCTTTTATTGCTTACTTATCAGGAGGGAAGACCCCGAACCGGGAAAATGGCGCTGCTTATATAGCCTGCAGCGTGATGTTTCAGCACCTGATGTGGCTTGACAGCTCCTGATTCATTGCTCGCCCATCATCCCATTACTATGCCGCGAGATGGGCAGTGACTAGGCGTGAGTTTACTCTTGCACTTGCGCATAAGGCTTATTTACTAGTTAGGCTCAGTGGAAGCCAGCGCCATCTTATAATGGCGATTGCTCACGGCACGCACTTGATTGCTTGCAGCATGGCTCTCCACATCTCCCCCTTTTTATTTTATTAAAATTTGAGGCTGGTCTAGGCCTCTGCAGTCATGTCCATCTGCTGTGGCTCCTGTCTTAGGTCATTCCTCCAATGTCACAGCCTTTCCTGTCATAGGGTAACCCTATCACCACTGGGTCCCGTGTCTTAGGTTGGTCTGTGCATGAGGAAAGTTGCCCGTCTCTAGATACTGCAGTACTGTGTGACAGTAACTGCTAAATTACCTAGGGCGAACTCTATAAAAGAGGCCAGCCAAAAAACAAATTAGTAAACCTCAGCGAGGTGTAAGTGCTGATCAATGAGCGTTGAGTCTCTTACATCCCAGTGCAATGTATCCACAAATCCGTGGGATGCAATAGCAGAGAATTCAGATGCCATTTAGGTCTGAAGCATGGACAGCCAAATTTCAGGGGGGGCCCCTTGTTCAATGGCTGCAAGTGTTTGAGCGATAACGACCTTGTCACGGTTTTGTTGTGTTCTGAGCTTACAAACCAACCAGAGCATAAGCACAAGTCCACAGCAGATGGCAGCAGCAAATAAAACCACCCCCACCCATTCCTTAAAATAAGAAAAAGCAGATGAAATCCAGGAGGAGAGACCCTCTGTCAATGACAGGTCCACTCCTGTTGAGTTGATCCTGAGAACAGCCACTCTCAGGGCCTCAAGGGTCTCATCGAATCTTTCAGACCAATTTCCTGCAAGATACATAGAAATCTGCCTAGACAGATTAGCAAACATGTAAATATTGATTTTTCCCAAAGGAGGAAATATGCGTGACATCCATTTGCCAGCTCAAGAACGGGATCTAATAGTGGAGCAGGACTGATAACCTAGCTCTTGTAAAGAGTGTGCTGACTGAGTTACGGGCCAGGTTTTGGGCCACTAGTGAGAAGAAATAATACTTTTGTCTGCTCCTGTATCTAAAATTCCCTTAAATTGTTTCCCTTCTATAACTAACTCCAAGGATGGCCTGGAATCTAAAGGCATTATTAAGTAAGCAGAATCATTTCCAGTAGAACCAATCCCTCTGGCAGCTCGAGGAATACCAGAGCAAGGAAAACAGCCATGTAGGCTTGGCAAAATTATTAGTTGAGCTATTCTGTCCCCTTGTGATATAGAAAAGACACCTTGAGGACAAGAACAGAGAACCTGAAGTTCCCCTTTATAATCCTGATCTATAACTCCAGGGTGGACAATAAAACCTTGTAGGCTGCAAGAGCCTGCCTTGTATATCTCTAATTGAATGACAGTCCTTAGCCCAATGATATCCTTTTCCACATTTAGTACACAGTCCTGGTGCTTGCCTTTTTATAGGGGCTCTGCAGTCCTTTTTTAAATGTCCTGGTTTGCCACAATTAAAGCTAAGTTTGAGCTCAGTTGAATCCGAGCGCCTCTTCCCCTGCAGAATGGCTGCTGCCAATCCAGCATTAGTAAGCGGCCCTCCAAGCTCACGGCTGTAGGAAGCCACCCTCACATTCGCCGTTGCAAGATGGCGCTGACATCCTGTGTTCTAAGTGGTAAACAAATAATCTGCGCATGTGCCAAGGGTAGTTCTCCACTCCATGTGCTCTGCCTTCCCCGTGACGACAACTCGGCCGATGGGCTGCAGCCAATCAGGGAGTGACAGGTCCTAGGCAGAGGATAATTCTCCTTAAAAGGGACGGGGTTTCGCCATCCTTTCTTGCACTCTTGCTCTCTGGCTCCTGAAGATGTAAGCAATAAAGCTTTTGCCGCAGAAGATTCCGGTTTGTTGCGTCTTTCCTGGCCAGTTGCGAACGCGTGTAAGACACGGCAAACCTTTAACCAGTCCTGTAACCCCTTGCTCTTTCTAGGTGTAATTGCTGATCTGCATTCCTGCGTAGCTTATTCATAAATCAATTGTTCAATTACAGGCATAGCTGCTTCTGGATCACCAAATATCCTCCCTGCTGCCTCCGTCATTCTGGCAACAAAGTCTGAGAAGGACTCCTGTACACCTTGAGTAATCTTGGTCAAATGCCCACTTGTCTCTCCCTTCTTAGAGAGTGCCTTCCATGCCTTAACAGCGGCAGCTGAGATCTGGGCGTACGCTCCCCAATGATAATCTGTTTGGTTAGCAGCATGCTGTCCCTGACCTGTAAGCAATTCAAACATCCACGTTCTTTGGTCCCCTTCCATGGTGGCATTGGCCCTTGCCTGCGCCTGGCAGGAGTCCTGCCACAAGGCTTTCCACTCAAGATACATTCCCATACTGGGGGCTGCAGCTTTTACTACAGTCTGCCAATCACCAGGAGTCATAGCGTGATTCGCAAGCCTTTCGACTTGTGCTATAGTTAAATTAGCGCTGACTCGATAATTGCGAACTGCTTCTGCGAGCTCCTGAATCTGTATATACTCTACTGGAGCGTGAACACGCCCTCCCTCAGCTCCTTCAAAAACTGGGAACACTTGCTGCACTTTTCTCTGTTCCTCTTTTGGAATGAATGAATCTGAATGATATCTCTGCACATAAGGCTCTGAATGGTACCTGTGCACATAAGATTCTGAATGGTACCTCTGCACATAGGGCTGAGGTGCACTAGGACCCTGAAGCCGACAGTATGGAGGCCGAGCAGCAAGCTGGCTTTCACCAGCTGCTTTTTGCCTTTTTCTGGACTGAGTAGCTCGCTTTTTATCTTGCTGGTACCTTTCTCCCTTATAACGGACTGCTTCCTCCTCCAAGTCCGTTTCTTCAGAGGAGCTAAGTCCTTCATCTGATTCTGAGCTACTAAGAGCTAGCTGCTTGAACTCATCTAGTGGCGGGTATAAATTCCTTCTCCTAGAAACCTCCGCTGATTGATCTTTTTTCTTTTCTTTTTCCTTCTCCTTCCTTCCAATCTCTCCCTAGGTATTCTTTCCTGACATTAACTTTTCCTCGGGTTCAAGACCTGTGGAAAGGCCTGTATGCTTAATTGGTGCACCATGTTTCCTCTTTGCTCCTACTCTCTCTCCCCGCTTTACCTCTGATAGACTGTCTTGAATTTCGTCCAGAATTCTCTGCCCTGCCTTAACCACTTGTTGACATGTGAAAAGGAACAAAAAGGCTTCTAACACTGGAGAAAGTTCAAGGCCAGACATACCTCGTAAAGCTGTAATTTGTCCCGCAGTTCTGGTTCCGCCTCACGAACGAGGGATCTCCCTTACGCAGGTGTGATGGTAGTTCCTGGGTTTCTCGGCGCCACTCATTTCGAGCTTTTGTCCCTGCCGGCAAGAACACACTCAGGACAACCGGAATCTTCTGAGGCAAAGCTTTTATTGCTTACTTATCAGGAGGGAAGACCCCGAACCGGGAAAATGGCGCTGCTTATATAGCCTGCAGCGTGATGTTTCAGCACCTGATGTGGCTTGAAAGCTCCTGATTCATTGCTCGCCCATCATCCCATTGCTATGCCACGAGATGGGCAGTGACTAGGCGTGAGTTTACTCTAGCACTTGTGCATAAGGCTTATTTACTAGTTAGGCTCAGTGGAAGCCAGCGCCATCTTATAATGGCGATTGCTCACAGCACGCACTCGATTGCTCGCTGCACGGCTCTGCACACAAACACATCATTTCAGACAGCAGCTTGATCCAGGGAGTCTAACATAGCCACACCCTACAGAGTATGCCTTAGGATGGGGCACAGAACAGGTTAATTAAGTTCACTTACCTCTTCATCTTTTACAGCGGATCAGAACCCAGATGGCTGACATCTGAAGGCTTTCTGACAGGAATCCTGTAGAGTTGGTTTCAAGGTTCACACAGACACTAGTAGCTGTAACCTTATATAGAAGATGTGATCCACGTGAAATTCACAACTAAGGACAGCAAGTCTGAGGTTGTCAACCTTGTGAAGGCTCAGTATCTGAACGTAAAGATGTTTGAATGACCACTGGCTGCAGGTTTGGCTTTATACGCAGAGCAACTATGGAAACACTGTTGAATCTAATTCACAAATACTTAAGACAATGAAACACCCCTAAATCCAACACACATCAAGATCAGTCGTGACTCTTGAACTTCCATAGTGCAACAGGGACAGTCACTGGACTTGAGGTGTTCAGTCAGTCACTGTAGATCCACAAATCAAAACGATGAATGGCTGTTCTTGGTGGTTAGCTGTGGTCTAGTTACCTTGGAAGGCTTAGCAAAGAACATTCCTTATCTGTACTGTGTGTGGCTGTACTTCTGATTTTCAAGCACAGCATACTGGTTGTCTAGCTGAAGTTTAAGGGCCAGGTTTTTTGAAATGTCCTCCCTATCTCTATTTTTGTGTCTTACTACTTCAAAGCTCTTCTCCATTTCTTTATCCTTCCGGCTCTCTACATGGTTGGCCGTGGACTGCAGGGATGGGAACTGTGTGTCACTGTATATTTCCGGTGGTCCTTGTTGTGCTTTCCTTGTTGTGGTTAGCCTTGCCCCAGGAGGCCTAAATACACCACTGGGCATTGCTGGCTCCGGGATTTCTGTAACTGTTACTGGAGCAAGAAAGCTCCTGTACTGGAAGGGTTTTATTCCAGGGACCTGAAGATTTTTCTGCTCCATTGCCACCTCCAACTTCTTCCCAATTATCTCCTGGATCTTCTCTCTTCTCATTATCATCTTCTTCCTTTTCACTTATTTGCATTGCCTGAACTCTTAATCCGCTGTAATTAACCTCTCTTTGCTCAAATTCTTTTCACTCATTTTCATCTTTTTTCATAGCCTTGCCGGCAGGGCCCATTCTCCTACTGTCTCCTAACCTAGCACCAGAGCCCGAGCTCCCGCCATTGCCTGGCTTGGAGCCCGCCGACGTGCTGCTCCCATCCATGCTGCTCACCGCATTGGCTGCCCGACTGCTCTGTTCCTTCTTCTTCTTGTCCCTCTTGGCGAAGAAGTTGTCCAGGCTCCGATCCTCGGTCTCAGCCATGGTCAATATTTAGTACAACAACATTAGAGATGATTCACAATTTCCCCAATCCATTATCTGTCATTATATAGATGACATTCTATTTGCTAATTCAGATTTAAATATCATGGAAAGAATGTTTGATTAAAAAAAAACAAAAAAACAAAAACCAAAAAACAACAACAACAACAACAACAACAAAACTATTTGCCTTGCTGAAGATTGCAAATCACCCCTGAAAAAACTATAACGAGTGGCTTCTATTGATTGTTTATTACCTAAAATAAGTCTGCAACAGGATAGGTCACAAAAGGTGCAAATCAGGAAAGACCATTTGAGGACTCTCAATGATTTTCAGAAATTATTGGGAGATACTACCTGGCTGTGGCCTACAATTGGCTTGGCCAATCAAGTGCTGAGCAATTTATTTCAAACCTTACAAGGTGATAAAAGATATAAATAGCCCGAGGAAATTACCAGCCAAGACTGAGAAGGACTTAGCTCTGGAAGAAAGGTAAATGCAGGATACACAACTAGTTCATATTGTTCCAAAATGGCCTGCATCTTAGTTATCTTACCTTGTACTCATTCCCATACAGGAATGCTCATGCAGATGGAAGATTATATATTAGAATGGATATTTTTAGCACATAAACAGGGTAAGAAATTAAACGCTTACATGGAGATGGTCTCTGAATTGTTATTAAAAAAAAAGGAGAGACTTCAAAAATTAGTTGGAAAGGATCCAGCTGAAATCGTGGTACTATTTATTAATGCAGAGATTGCCTCACTATGGACACAACATGAACGTTGGTAAAAAGCATGCAGTAATTTCTTGGAGTTATTAACAACAGATACCCTAAAAACAAGTGGCTTCAGTTCATAAAATGGACTACTTGGATTTTCCCTCATACACTAAAGGGAATTCCAATATCTGGAGCCGCTGCATTTTACACTGAGGCTAATAAGTCAGGAAAGGCAGAAGATTTGAGTAAGGTGGCTGAGAGTCCCAGGAAATCAGTTCCAAATCTTAATTACGTGCAATACTCATGGTGTTCTCAGATTTTCAAGTGTCTTAACATAGTAACTGACTCTCAATATACAGAAACGTTTGTTTTACACATAGAGACTGTTGATCTTATTTAGGATGATTCTGAATTGACTTCACTATTTATTCAACTACAACAAATAAGAGTAAATGACTACATATAACACATATAAGATCCCATACAGATTTGCCAGGCTCTCTGGCACAGAGTAATAATGAAATTGACCGTTAATTGATAGGAAGTGTACTAAAGGCTTTGGAATTACATTAAAAAATTCCATGTTAATAGCAAAGGTTTAAAGAAAGAATTCTCTATCACAAGAAAAGTCTGTCAGTTGTCCCCATGTCTCTTTGATATAATATTAGAAGTTCTAGCTCAAGCAATAAGGCAACTAAGAGAATCTAAGGGAATACCATTTGGAAAGAAAAAAATAGTGATTTTTCTATTTTCAGATGATATGATAGTATATATATGTGATCCAAAAAAATTCTACCAAAATGTTACATTGATAAATGTAGCAAAGTGTCTGCATACACAATTGACTTGAAGAAATCATTAGTTCTGCTCCACACAAATAAACAGGCTGATAAACAGCCTGAAAAAGAAGTTAGGGAAACAGAACACTTCACATTAGCCATACAGAAATAAATAAATAAATGAATAAATGAATAAATAAATAAATAAATAAATAAATAAATAAAATGCATTCACATTTCTCTAAGTAAGCAAGTGAAAAGCTACATGGCAAGAAATTCAAGTATCTGAAGAAAGAAACAGGAAAATATCAGAAGTTGGAAATACCTCCCTTGCTCATATATCAATAGGATAAACATAATGAATATGTCCATCTTACCAAAAAGAAACTTAGAGATTCAGTGCAATTCCCTTCAAAATTCCAGCACAATTCTTCACAGATTTTGAAAGAAAAAATCGCAACTTCATATGGAAAAGCAAAAAAACACAGGATAGATAAAATATTTCTGAACAACAACAAAAAGAACTTCTGGAGGCATCAATATCTGTAATTTTAAGCTTTACAGCACAAAAATTAGTAATAAAATTTTGCACGGTACTGGTATAGAACTAGATAGGTGGATCATTGGAATTCAATAGAACACACAATAATAAACCCACTCACCTACGGACACAATTATTGGCAAAGAAGCTAAAACCATACATTGAAAGTGGAGAGCATCTTCTATGAATGATGTGGTCTAACTGGATGTCTTCATGCAGTAAAATGCATATAGATCCATATTTATCACCCTGCATATCACTCAAGTCCAAATGAATCAAAGACCTCATTATGAATCTATACACATCTAAATTAATAGAACAAAAAGTGGGGAATAGCCTTGAACTCATTGGAATAGAAAACAACTTCCTTAATAGAACACCCATAGCCCTGATACTAAGGTCAAGAATTAATAAATGGAACATCATAAATGTGAAACCCTTCTGTAAGTCAAAAGACAGCATGATCAGGATACCTATAGATTAGGCAAATATCTTCACTTGTTCTACATACAATCGTCAAGGATTCCTGCTTCTAAGTAGAATGAGGGGAGACTTGTGTGAGGGGTTATAGGGAGAAGAGGAAGGGCTGATATTGTGATCTAGTGTGAGCAAATAACTTCAATCTAAAAGATACACATGAAGAATAGGAAGACCTTCATTTACATGGAAAATAGAAAATAGAAGCATGACATGTGAATATGCATGTACTGCTTGCAAGGTGAAATGATGATTGTCTAAAGAATTCTCCAAATATTTCAGACCAAAAAAGTATAGAAATTTGAATTGTCCTAATTTTACAATGCATTACAATTATCATTTCTATGTTTATTAACATACACAGAGGTATGAATAGAGTGGTGATCTCATCATTCATATGCACAGTTCAATAAATTATAAAATCCCTAATATTTATTCTTATATAGAAAGTCAATTACATGGTCATTAGGAAAATCTTGAAGATAAATCTTGAAATAGGAAAATAATATTTAAAATAGTTTCATACAAAATTGATTATACAGACAGAATATGAAGAAGAAAATTCATACCATATTTTTCCATACATTTTCAATGATTTCTTTTTTTTTTAATTTTAGCAGAGTTTTACCTCTTTACAGAGCATATGTGTAATATGCTCTGTGCTGTTGCTAACTGGACTCAGAAAAAGGCATCAGATGTCCCAAACTGACATTTAGGGTGGTTGACAGGCACCATGGGGGTCAGGCATTGAACAAGTTTTCTATTTAAAAGATGGTGTTAGCTCCCTTGTCAAAGATCAAGTGACCATAGGTGTGTGGGTTCATTTCTGGGTCTTCAATTCTATTCCTTTGGTCTACCTATCTGTCGCTATACCAGTACCATGCAGTTTTAAATCACAATTGCTCTGTAGTACCGCTTTAGGTCAGGCATGGTGATTCCACCAGAGATTCTTTTATCATTGAGAAGAGTTTTTCCTATCCTAGGTTTTTGTTATTCAAGATGAATTTGCAGATTGTCCTTTCTAATTCTTTGCAGAATTGAGTTGGAATTTTGATGGGGATTACATTGAATCTGATTGCTTTCAGCAAAATAGCCATTTTTACTATATTGACCCTGCCAATCCATAAGGATGGGAGATCTTTCCATCTTCTGATTTCTTCTTTGATTTCTTTCTTCAAAGACTTGAAATTCTTATCATACAGATCTTTCACTACCTTAGTTAGAGTCACACCAAGGTACTTTATATTATTTGTGACTATTGTGAAGGGTGTTGTTTCCCTAATTTCTTTCTCAGCCTGTTTATTCTTTGTGTAGAGAAAAGCCATTGATTTGTTTGAGTTAATTTTATTTCCAGCTACTTCACTGAAGCTGTTTATCAGGTGTAGGGGTTCTCTGGTGGAATGTTTAGGGTCACTTATATATACTATCATATCATTTGTAAATAGTGATATGTTGACTTCTTCCTTTCCAATTTGTATTCCCTTGATCTCCTTTTGTTGTCAAATTGCTCTGGCTAGGACTTCAAGTACTATATTGAATAGGTTGGGAGAAAGTGGGCAGCCTTGACACTGCCAATAAGACAAAAAGGCCACCAACAAACTGGGAAAAAATCTTTACCAATCCTAAATCAGATAGGGGAGGATTATCCAATATATATAAAGAACTCAAGAAAATGGACTCCAGAAAATTTTAAAAAAAAATTTAAAAATGGGGCTCAGAACTAAACAAAGAATTCTCAACAGAGGAATATGGAATGGCTGAGAAGCACCTAGAAAAATGTTCAACATCCTTAATCATTGGGGAAATGCAAATCAAAACAACCCTGAGATTCCACTCACACCACTCAGAATGGCTAAGATCAAAAGTTCAGGTGACAGCAGATGCTGGAGAGGATGTGGAGAAAGAGGAACACTGTTCCATTGTTGGTAGGATTGCAAGCTTATACAAACACTCTGGAAATCAGTCTGGCGGTTTCTCAGAAAATTGGACATAGTACTACCGGAGGATCCAGCAATACCTCTCCTGGGCATATATCCAGAAGATGTTCTAACTGGTAATAAGAACACATGGTCCACTATGTTCATAGCAGCCTTATTTATAATAGCCAGAAGCTGGAAAAAACCCAGATGTCCCTCAACAGAGGAATGGATACAGAAAATTTGGAACATTTGCACAATGGAGTACTACTCAGCAGTTAAAAACAATGAATTTATGAAATTCTTAGGCAAATGGATGGATCTGGAGGGCATCATCTTAAGTGAGGTAACCCAATCAATCACAAAAGAGCTCACATAATATGTACTCACTGATAAATGGATATTAGCACAGAAACTTAGAATACCCAAGATACAACTTGCAAAACATATGATACTCAAGAAGAATGAAGACCAAAGTGTAGACACTTCGCCCCTTCTTAGAATTTGGAACAAAACAATCATGGAAGGAATTACAGAGACAAAGTTTGGAGGTGAGACGAAAGGATGGACCATCCAGAGACTGCTGCTCCTGGGGATCCATCACATAATCAGCCACCAAACTCAGACACTATTGCATACACCAGCAATAATTTGTGCCTGGCAAGCACAGAAGTGGATGCTCACAGTCAGCTATTGGATGGAACACAGGGCTCCCAATGGAGGAGCTAGAGAAAGTACCCAAGGAGCTGAAGGGGTCTGCAACCGTATAGGTGGAACAAAAATTTGAACTAACCAGTACCCCCAGAACTCATGTCTCTATGCCCCAGTACAGGGGAACTCCAGGGCCAAGAAGTGGGAGTGTGTGGGTAGGGGAGCAAGGGGGGAGGGTATATGGAACTTTTGGGATAGCATTTGAAATGTAAATGAAGAACATACCTAATAAAAAATTGGAAAAATAAAAAAATTAAAAATAAATGTTTATATAATGATAAATCTAAAGACAGCTAATTTTTTTTAATTGATAAATATTGCTTAAAAGTCAATGAAAACTCCAGTGATCCTTATGGGACTAATTTTTAAACCTCCCAGTGGATGCATAATCTCCAACGGCAAAGATCTTGACTAGCACAGTGATTAAATAGCAGCGTTAAAAAACATGGATGAATGTGAATTGTATGAGCTTTGAACCTGCCACCAGAGAAATATAACCATGTTTCCAACAAACAATCCCATTCTCTCAGAAATTATTATGTAAGTATTCTGGCAACAATAAGATGAATAAAAAAATCAGGATAAGTCACATTTACATAGTCAGCAATTTAATTACACAGTTATGAAATGCACAGTAGAATCTGAAGATCAGTGTTCTTATGAGCAGCAGAGTAAGGAGTTTCAATCATGGTCCATTGTCTGTCCATCCACTAGCATCGTAGTTACTGTGACCTTGGAGTTTCCAAGTCTTCTTGTTTGCAGTTCCTGCCACTGCTCTGGTGACTGAAAATTTCCACAAGGCTTAACTTGGGGACAATACTGTGAGTCCCCAGGCAGTGTTCTCTAGTCCTAGTTCCACACCATGCAGCTCCAGACTCCTACTGGCAAGGATGGGCTGTTGATCCCACTCTCTTCCTTCAGGCCCTCAGTCCCTCTTCAGAGTTCTCCTGTAACAAAACCAATTACAACCAAGGAATAACACTTTCCACCTACTCCATGTGTATCCAATCCCCATGCTGTCCCATCAGTTGCCCTGCACCTGAGAAGTGTCCTTTCCCTGAAAGGTACTGACATAGACCTAGTGGGTTCCTTAAAATCTAGCCACTTGAAGTTCTTCTAGAAATGCCCATCAGGCTCCTATAGTGTGGCTGTTATTATTTATCTTACGATGCTCTTCCACAAATAGTTAATGTTCCAAATCCAGTGAGCTTCAGTCTCCATGTTCTTCAAACATGGTATGGTTAATTATCCTGAGCCAAGGACTTGCATCTTTATCAATATACACATGCTGTCTTCCACATAACTCAAACAGTGACTTTACCTAGACATATTTTGTCAACCATCACCATATGCTTGTTGTACCATAGACAAGAAGTGTGTGTATAAATAGTTATAGAATGAAGACAATCATTGTGTGAGGGGTACAAGGTAAGATGTTTCTTCATTGTGAACTTCTAGAAATTTTTCCATGAACCTGGAAGTCACTTCAGATCTGGGTAATGACCTCTAAGTCATTAAGCACTGAGGTCTAAATCCACTGATCATGTGCAATTAGAATCAAGAAACTGTCCAGCTGATTGCAATTTCCAGACTGGTAAGAGCTACTCAAGCCACCTAATTCTCATTTGCCTGATGTGTGAATTTCAACATCCCTGTTGAAGCAATCGGCAGAAAATACCTATGATCATTTGAAATCAAGGGCCACTATTGCTTCCACTCCTACTTAGATTCTACCAATGAGGAGGTCCTGTTTCATCAAATTCCAATATTGAGACCAGTGAAATGTTATCATTCATTAATTTCACACAAGTTGAACAATTTCCTTGTTTTTTTTTTTGAAACTCAAGGAAAATATATGGAGTGATATGGATTTGTTCATTGTACCATTCAATTTTTTTTCTTAGATCCTAATTTACTGAAACTTCCTGAATTTAAGATAAATTCCTAAATTCTGCTCCTCAGCATTTTGGCTAAGATTAAGTGAAGAAAAGAATGGAAATCCAATTCATTCCTTACGGTAGAGTGTAGTATTAAGGCACAACAGGACCAGTCACCACAATGTATTGTAATATGTGTCAATGGGCAGCATTTTTCTGAGACTTATAGGACTTTTGTTCAATACATGGGTATTAATGACTTCAGAACCATGCAGAGACACAGCAAAGTCTAGATAGCTATCCCTGAAATCTATGAAGCCATACTTTCATGTATTTTTCTATATTTTTCTCTCATACTTCCTTGAATTCAAGAGTTATTTCTGAGGCTCTGAAGGCATCTACATATTTCCTTTTTTGAGCCTTTTTATCTTAACCTAGTAATACTAGCCTGGAACACTGAACTGAATCTTCCCTATTTTAGTTAACACAAATCACCATATCTAATACAGTGTTTCTAATTTTTTAATGCTAAACACTGACATAGAATTCAAATTATTCTTTGGTGGGCAGACTACCCAACAGTTCAATGAATGATTTCTCAGTTCTAAAACAATAGGAAATATGTGCTTTCCTACGCTTTTAAGCAACCACTGTGAAAGGGTCTTTACACCCCAAAGGGATTGTTATCAATCAGTTGAAAAATAACTACTATTAACTTTATGATACAGCCTTGCAAAAATATTCCTGACTTCAACGTATGTTTTCTGTGAGGCATTTCCTGGGAATATGCAACATATATTCATCTGAGTATCCCAAGTGCAAGTTGAAAACAACCAAAGCAAACATGTAGAAATTTCAGCTTTATTGGAGTTAGTTACAGGACAATAGGAAAGGACTTGTTGACCAGATCACAAGAGACTCAGAGTCACTTGTTATCCTATAATGTGAAACAAGCATTTGAGAAGAATTATGATTAATGGATACTCGAAGCATACTTCACATCTGTAAGCATACTTATAGGATAAAGAATATGCTGACTGGGTGGCTCAGTTAGCCAGATACTCTTTTAAGTATAATTTTTCTGAATTGGCTCATTTGAATTAAATATACAGAGTGTTACCAGTTTTATTAGATATTTTGAGGGTTTTATTAAAGACCTTAAATAGTTCCCTTTTGAAATGGATTACTTCTGTCTCAATGAAAGTGTTACACAATACTATCTTCTGACTTCCCAACTTGTCTTCATCTTGTAACATTTGAGGATGAACAAGTAAAAAGGTGTCATGAAAAGCTTTCTACATTTCCACATGTTCAGAGTTTCTCACAGCATAAATAGTTGACATTATCTAAGATTTGAACATTACATGAAAGTTTTCACAAGATTTTCATAATCACACTAATTCTCTAGTGTGGAGCCTCAAGTGTTGCCAGGACACTGTGAATAAAACATATGCCACATTTTTCCCAACAGAAATACTTTCCCTTAAAAAGTTCCTAGATGTTTTCTCTGACCTGAAATGAAGTCAAGAATATTTCTTCATATAATGCATGCTTTAAGTTTCTAGCCTGTAAGTATTAACTGTTACATTCTAGGAAATAGGCCAAGAGTAAAGGATTCATACCTTCAATATATTTGAAAAGTTTCTTCATTCACTTTATAAAGATCCTCTACTGTATGAAATAACTGATGATTTCTCAGCCTTCATTGTATTGTATTTGTCACATACTATTTGTAAGGTTTCTTTCTCTACTGTATGAATTCTCTGATGAATTC